>NW_028227130.1:0-15156 GCF_052327205.1 Somniosus microcephalus
ACCTGGTGAATGCTTCCTGATCTTGGTGGGCCACTTCCAGGGAGATAGCGAGGGCTTCAGCTTTTTCCATGCTGAGGTCTTTAGCTTCCAGCAGTCTTTGCCGTGAGTACTCGGACCGTAGGCCTTTCAGGAATGCGTCGCGGATATTATCTTCAGTATTTTCGGCTGCCGACACCGATTTAAAGTCACAGTTCCTGGCGAGTGCATATAGCGCCTGTGAGAATTCGGCTACTGATTCTCCTGGCTGTTGCGGCCGTGATCTTAGGAGGTGCCTAGCGTACATGTAGTTTACCGGGGTCCGGTACTTCTGTTTCAGCAGGTTGATGGCGGTCTCGTAGGTAGTCATGTCCTCGATGAGAGTGTATACTCTCGGGCTCAGTTGTGCCTGCAGGACACTTAGTTTGGATGCCTGAGGGACGCTGGATTCTCTCAGGTATGATTCGAAGCAGACCAGCCAGTGTTTAAAGTCTGCGGCTGAGTTTGCTGCTCGTGGGTTCAGGTCCAGGTACGGCGGTCTGAGGGCTCGCAGCCAAGCTGGCTGGTGTGGCTGTGCTCCTGGGAGCTGCGCTGGTGGCTCCTCCGCCGGTTGTGACTCGTTGTCGGACATCATTAAATTTAGTCAATAAAATTGATATACCTATCAATTCCTCCAATAAAAGGCGAAGAGTTACGAAGGTGACTAAAGGTTTTTATTGACTAAATAACAGCCCACTCTCGTGGGTGATCCGATCCAAGCAGGAGGAATACCAGCCAGTCGCTCACCTTTATACCTGGCCTGGTGGGTGGAGCCAAGGCGGAGTCGGCAGTGGTCATCCCAGGTATAGCAGTGTGGCAAGAGGCGACCTCGTACCGTGATACAATAGTGGTCAGTGATACAGTTATAACGAACAGTGGTGAACAGTGCTAACGATAGTGAACGTGGTTTACCACAAGTTGTCAGTAACAAAACCACAAAGACACCTGGATCACACATCCTGACATCACATCAATGCCAGCAGAGATACCACAAAGGAGGAAACAGCAACACTGAAATACCCCTCAACCCATCCATTTCTTTAGTGTCAACTGTACATCTTTTAATTTCTTTATTTGACGGCCAATAACAGATCCATTTAAACTCGCAGCCAATGATTGGAGATGGTGTTAAACCAACTCTTTCCCTTCTGGCACGTTTCTTTCCCATTTTTAAAAATTTCCCACGCCCCTCTCCCTCCTCCCTAGTTCTCCCCTGGGCTGGACCTTCACGTCCAGCACTCAGGTCCCCGCATCGGCATCAAGCACCAACCCTGCTCCAACTCCAGGCTCAGTTCGGCATTGCTCGGGGTTAACTGCACTGGCACTGGATAGGGCCCAGTCCATACAGTCATCTCCGACCGATGTCGACCGGTGGTCCAAGTGTTGGGACTGAACAGGAAAGTCTCAAGGGTGGACGCTCCGGTTGTTGCCTCGATGGTGTGGAATGGGATGAGCTGGTTAAAGCCAATCCATCCCAGTCAACTACATCGGGTGAAACCCCGGTACCATTTGTACTGAGGCCTCCCAGGATAGAGGGAGAATCCTCCTCTGGCACCAGCTGGTTCGGAGGTGTCCGTGCCTACTGGTGCCAGAATCAGGCTGGTTCCCCCAAGCGCCACCAGCTACTGTTGGTGTGTCCTTCCCCAGAGGCATCCGTCCCCTCTGGTGACACCAACGCAGCCCCGGGACATTGTCTCCAGTTGGCGCCAGCTCATTTGGGGGCACCACCCTCGGTGGACTCGACCCTACACAGGGTCACCTATGCTGTGGGTGACGTCCACTTTGGTGAGTGCAGCTGCAGATCTCTATTTATAGATCTGTAGCTCCCACCCACCACTGTGGACCCACCTTCAGCCGCTCCCTACGACACTCGAGAGGCACTCCCAGGGAGGGTGCGTGCGCTCCAGAAACCAAACTGGGAGCCTGAGTTGACCACGGCTTCCGTGCGTTGAGGTTTGTCCATGTATTCAAAGCAAGGGTGACTTCGAGTCTGAAACTGTGAGTTCTGGAAGTCCCATCACTTGTGGGGGTTGAGTCTTTACCTGGGGTCTTGCAAAGGCCTCAGGCATCGACCTTTGTTGGATTCCCCCTCCCAATTTCCAAGGCGGTTTGGGCAGACTTGATAGGCGCGCCCCAGTTATGGCCAAGGTTGACAGCCCCGCCACTCTGCCTCACAACTTAAGTTTCGCTGGTACAGCTGGTGAACTTCAGTCGTGAAAGCCTCAGAAGGAAGGGAACTGCCCAGGAAACTAGTCCTGTTCCACCCACCAGAATCCAAATGGTGGGACATGTGGGTCTGGCGGACCTTCCTGCAGTGTTTGGCGCATATCCCGAATTCCCTGCCATCAAATCCACTGGGGCTGGCTTCACTGACCAGTAGGTGAGTTGAGGGAGCAATCCCTGCCAGAGAGGACCACCTTCAGAGAGTATCTGCTGCAGCAGCAGACTGTGTGGGTGCTCTCAATGTAGGAGCAGGATCTATCATCCAGTGGATCTTGCATCGCCACTTAGTTTGTCCTCACACCTTGGGGATCCTTCAGGTTCTGCAGATGCCCATTGGTGCTGAGGTCTTCTTTGGCGAGCAAGTGGAGGATCTGCTGTAGCAGAACCTTCAGGCATTCCCAAATTGACACACAAGGGTGGGAGGGCACTGCTCACTTTGTAGCTTAGCCCACCCCATCTACAGGCCCCTTCCACTCGCCAACACCAGTCCACTCACCATCACCAATCCATTCACCACCACCATCCACTCACCACCACCAATCCATTCACCCCCACCAGCCTATTCAAGGCCTTATCCGGAGCACAATGTCCTTTGTATCTTGCTAGCCCGCCATTCCAGATTAGGACCTGGAATGCAGGTAGCTCACAAGTAACACTCGAGACCCTGTCCAGCTCCACCTCCCCCAGCAGTGATCATGCCTGGATAGCCCACCTCAGAGTTGTGTGGGTGGGCTATTTCCAGTACTTCCCTGTGGAAGTGGATCACTCTGGATGTTTGGTTTGTCCATCAGAGGAACCATCTACTAGTGGGCATACTGGCAGGTCTTCTACCATCCACACTGAGAGCGAGTGATCGTCATCCAGAAGGCTCAACTGTTGGGGGTATTTCTCCAGTTGAGCCTTCTGGATGACCATCACTCTGCCAGTAATGTATCCACAGGTCTCCTTTGTCGCAGCATCTGAACTAGAGCTGGTGGTCCTGGGAGCACAGTGTTCTCCATACATTGGTGCTACAGCCATCAGCTGAATGCTTTGACATATGGGTGGGAGCCACATTCAGGATGAATGGTCTTCTCGGCCAGTGATTTCACTTGGCATTTCAACAGGCTCGGGGTGTGAACGGTATAATAGGACATCTCCACTTTCAGACTCGGTGCAGGGTAAGTCAGTGTGTCTGCAGACAGACAATATGACAAGGGTCCGCTAAGTCAACAAACAGGGTGGGACCCTCCTTCCTGGGTCCCTCTGTCAAGTTGACGCATTGCTTCCCATTGGTGCTTGAACGACGGGGTGACACTCTTGGTGCCACATTTGGCCCGGGGACGACAACACAACAGTCGGCACACTCAGCTGCTCTGTAGTCCACCCTAACTAGTGGATGATCCACACTGAGGTAGTCCAGAACATCTTCAGGACTTGGGGGGTTTACCAGGTCGATCGACTTACTCGCATCACCGGATAATCACCAATCTGCTGGAGGACCTCAGGCTGTCGGGGCGGAGGCCCGGCAGTCTTTCGTGCTTTTGTTTCTGGATTCTGTTGCTCAGGGTTGCCTGATCTCCAGGATGCTCCAGGAAATTGCAGCAGGTGGTGGTTCTGGTTAACCCTTTGGTTACCTCACAAACCGTGCTTCAGGGACACCCGGGTGTTGAATACACACTTTGATTTCAGGAGCCCACGGGAGAAATCCATGTCATTTTTAGAGTATAGAGGACCCTACCTTTTTTAGGGAATTTTTCATTCTGACATCCTCCACACACTGCTGGACACTGTCCAACTGGTACTCAGGGTGAGGAGGGCGGACCGTACCTGCAAGCGAACAGATTCTCCGGCTCCCAGGACAAATAGATCAAAGTGGGTGTTATTCATGGGTGCCAGCGCCAGATCCAAACAGTAAGCTGAACCGTCAGGATCTGGATTTGGATCCTGCCAGCTTCTGATTGATGGCCTGGCAGTTGAGATGGAATGCCCGTCAGATTAGGGTATACCAGCAGTGCGGCACTCATGGGTAATGCTCACTTTATTGTGTCTGTCCTGGCCATTTAAGCCTCTGTTCCCATACAAGTACCTCCACCCTCTTCGTCCTCTGTACTACTTGGTTAGTCGCCAGCTGTGTGTGCAGAATGCCTGAATGAAGATCACAGCTCCCTTGTCAGCTGTTCCCATGTCAGCTGCTCCCTTGTAAGCTCCTCTTCATTCTTCAAGTGACGCGGCATTTGCCACCCACCTGGTTGTCTCTTGGGTCTAGTGGGGAGTGTTGGTATGTCTTTTCCTCGTTCTGGGTTTTCTTTGGGTGTCAACAAATTGGGTTCTGGGGTGTGCTAAAAGTTAACACTGCACGGGAGTCGGGGAGGGAGGGGAAAAACAAGTGGGTTTGTCCTTCAAAGTTAGGATGTCTTAACAAAATGTCTTAACAGGGAAGGTCACGCCTTAAGAGATTTTCCCCAGGCAAATTGTGCCGATGCATCCCAGTAATTAGATCCATGTTCCACCCCCAATTCGGCCTGTCAATGTTTAGGAACGGATGTTCCCAGCAAATTAAATGGTGTCACAGTTAACACTTTAAAGAAAAGATTGGGGACAGTTTTCGTTCAACCTGGAACGACAGAAATGGAAACACTAGACAACCTGCCAACCAGTTTCTCGTCATCGCTGAATATTGGGTTTGTGACTGCTGCTACAGAACTAGACAGGAGATTGTTGAAGACCAGGCTCTCGGGGATTGTGTTCAATTGATGTTAGCAGAGTTGAAGTGAGAAAGTAATTGTCTTAGAATATTTGGGCCATAATGATCTCCTGGACTAGTTTCGATCGCCTAAGGGGGTCGGAGAGGAATTTCCCAGATTTTTTTCCCAAATTGGCCTGGGTTTTTATGTCTGGTTTTTCGCCTCTCCCAGGAGATCACATGGTGGGGGGTGTATTTATTGCGATGGACAAGGCTGGATGGACCAGAGAGTCTTTTCGTGTACAAGTCATCTTTCAATAACTGAAATGTGAGAAGTTTAACATCTGAAAATAAACATGGATTGAAAATGAACAAACTTACTGTGTGTCTCCTGATTTGTGCACGGATCATTGAAGGGAACAGAAAGGGGAAAAGATGAGTTCTGATTGTCCCTGGGCTCAGTTACTGACTGGGTGAACTCTTTGAGCCACACACTAGGCTGGACCCAGATTGATTCCCCAGTCTGCACATACAAACATACAAAAAGACATACAAAAGTAGATGAAGACTATCAGGCCCATTAAGCTCCCCCCATCCAGTAGACAGTAGGGCCTCACATGCTGCTGTCCCACCTACCAGTTACGCTATCTCTGGAAACAGACAAAGAAACATGGCCAATTCAGGAAAAACCTCTGGCCAATTGCTCTCCAACTCCCAACACATGACAATCTAAACTAACCACTAACTCTCGCTGTAGCTGGTAATGTCCTCTCAGGGACTGGTCAAGATCATACAGCACAGAAGGAGGCCATTCAGCCCATCGTGCCTCTGCCAGCTCTTTGAATGCACTATCCAATTAGTCCCACTCTCCCGCTCTTTCCCCGTAGCCCAGCAATTTTTTCCTTTTCAAGCATTTACCTAATTCCCTTCTGAAAGTTGCAGTGGATGGAATTATAAGTTGGTGGAATTCTGTCATGTGATCCCCAAAGTTCCAGTAACTAAATTGCCAAATCCCCCAGTCAGTAAAACCTGGATTGGGCTTATTCAGTCACTAAAACACCAGTGGCACTTTCAAAGTCCCAGGCCACGTCAAGGAACTCCTCCAAACACAATTAACCAACAAAGTAGTGAATTGGTACAAAAACAAATACTAGTGGGGAGGGGCTGGGGGTGAAGAATTGAGTGGGGGAAACAAGACAACACTTGGCATGTACTGAGAGGCAGAGTCGTGTGTTGGGTTTCCAACTCTGCAGGATGTCCCGGAGTCTCCAGGAATTTAATCTCCTGGATTTTTTTTTATTCGTTCATGGGATGTGGGCTTCGCTGGCAAGGCCAGCATTTATTTCCCATCCCTAATTGCCCTTGCGAAGGTGGTGGTGAGCCGCCTTCTTGAACCGCTGCAGTCCGTGAGGTGAAGGTGCTCCCACAGGGAGCACATATAGGCCAGCAGGGTCTGGAGTCACATATAGGCCAGCAGATTTCCTTCCCTAAAGGACATTAGTGAACAAGGTGGGATTTTAGTGCAATCCAATAGTTTCATGGTCATCATTACTGATGGTAGCTTTTTATTCCAGATTTATTTACGTGACTGAATTTAAATTCCCCAGCTGCCATGTGGTGGGATTTAAACTCATGTCTCTCAGATTGTTTAATCTAAGTCTGTCTCTGGATTGCTAGTCTGGTAACATAACCACTATGCTATCATTCCCAATTGCAGCTTTGAGCAAACCTGGGATAAAAGTCACCAGGGCATTAAAGAAAATGATTTTTTATTTCCATTTTCTTTGACCACTTTCATTCATTTATAAAAATATTGGAGACGGGGGAAAAAGGCGGTTGGATCCAGCAGGTCACGTGATGAAAGCGCCAGGAATACGTCCAATCAGAGATGGCGACTCGTGTTGTGTGACTCACGCCATTTATATACCAAGACAAAATAAAATAATAGTAGGCGTTGATAATTGTGGGTGGCACCAAGACACACACGTGCAGAATGTGAAGCCTGTTGAATAATCACTGACTACTGAGGCACAAGTGGGTCTAAATAACACTTTAACAAACAGAATGGCTGCACATTAATGGCACAGTAATTAACTTGGGTTATAATGGGCTTTATTTTGGAAGTACTTAACTCCCAAACTCTCATTACCACACGGCTTGCCAAGAAACAACTGGATCGCCTTTCAATCACAGGTGTTAGAATTCACAACCAATCAGCACAGTGTTAACCCTTCGCTCCCCAGAAGTTAAAAGAACTTTCATTTTCAATTGACATTGAGAATTACTATTTTGGGAACTGCCTCCCCGGTTTAGCGCCAGGATTCTCCCCAGATAAACTGGGTTTATAACACACTATTCACATGGTTAATGCCCCGAGGCACTTTAGAGAGTAGAATGAGATGCCAATTAGTAATACTAAGAAAGAAGCAATGGACACAAGTAACACTGCACCTTCACTGGACAGCTGCTGACGACAACCTTCAATCCGCCCTCACAACAGATGTCAAGCCAGCTCGTTCTTCAAGGTGAGAAATGAACCTGGATGATAATCCTGAGATTTATTCTCCTTTTTGTTTCTTATCCGGCTCCCGACATTAAATTACTTGGTTTTATTACCCCATTGTCTTCTATTTGCAAACGTGAGCTATTGGAGCTTGATAGACAAACATGCTCACACGTGTCGCCTAGAAACACAAACAAATTGATTTTTTGTTAAACAGTGAGGATATTGCACCTTGAGATCCAATCCATGTGCTGCCGTCAAAAATGGGTGAATAGTTTAGGGTCTGGTCATTACAAGGACAATGTTGAAGGATAAAGGACCGACTGAAAGGTTGCTGCTGAATTTAGCAAAGACCAACTTTCCAATGTTGATACCAGGTAAACAATAGCACAAGGCAATTTTGATTTACGCCCTCCAATTTCTCAGTAGTGCATCAAGAACTTGCATTGATAGACCTTTCACAACATCAGGACACCCCAAAGCACTTTACAACCAATGAAGCACTTCCTTAAAGTGTAATCGCTGTTGCAATGTAGGAAACGCAGCAGCCAATTTGCGCACAGCAAACTCCCACAAA
This sequence comes from Somniosus microcephalus, assembly GCF_052327205.1. Classification (NCBI taxonomy): domain Eukaryota; kingdom Metazoa; phylum Chordata; class Chondrichthyes; order Squaliformes; family Somniosidae; genus Somniosus; species Somniosus microcephalus. Next base: position 7,984 of record NW_028227130.1, read on the forward strand.
TAGCGATGAAATAATGACCAGATAATCTGGTTTTTTTAGTGATGTTGGTTGGGGGATAAATGTTGGCCCAGGGGAACTCCCCTACCCTTCTTCAAAATACTGGCCATGGGATCTTTTAAGTCCACCTGAGAGGACAGATGGAGCCTCGGTTTAACGTCTCATCCGAAAGACGGCACCTCCGACAGTGCCGCACTCCCTCAGTATGGCACTGAAGTGTCAGCTTAGAGTACGTGCTACCACTGGGCCACGCAGGCACCTAAATCAAACAGCTAGATGATTTTAAAAGCACGGGATAATGGAACAAGAAACCTGAATGGGTTTCAAGAAGGAACTAGACAGGTTCTTATCAACAAATGGGATTCAGGGTTATTAGAAATGCACCAAGAGAATACAGTGGATAGGTGGGCTCATCAGAACATAGGAACATAAGATGTAGGAGCTGGAGTCGGCCATTTGGCCCCTCGAGCCTGCTCCGCTGTTCAATAAGATCATAACTGATCTGATCTTGGCCTCAACTCCACTTCCCTGCCCGCTCCCCATAACGCTCGACTCCCTTTGCGTTCAAACATCTGTCTATCTCCACCTTAAATATATTCAATGACCCAACCTCCACAGCTCTCTGGGGAAGAGAATTCCAAAGATTCACGACCCTCTGAGAAGAAATTCCTCCTCATTTCCGATTTAAAAGGGTGCTCCCTTATTCTGAAATTATGCCCAGAGTTCTAGATTCCCCCACGAGGGGAAACATCTTCTCTGCATCTACCCTGTCGAGCCCCCTCAGAATCTTATATGTTTCAATAAGATCACCTCTCATTCTTCTAAACTCCAGTGAGTATAGGCCCAACCTGCTCAACCTTTCCTCATAAGACAAGCCCTTCATCTCCGGAATCAACCTCGTGAACCTTCTCTGAACTGCCTCCAATGCAAGTATATCCCTCCTTAAATAATGAGACCAAAACTGTACGCAGTACTCCAGGTGTGGTCTCACCAATACCCTGTACAGTTGTAACAGGACTTCCCTACTTTTACATTCCATTCCTTTTGCAATAAAGGCCAACACTCCATTTGCCTTCCTAATTACTTGCTGTACCTGCATGCTAACTTTTTGTGATTCATGTACAAGGACTCCCAGATCCCTCTGTACCTCAGCATTTTGTAATCTCTCCCCATTTAAATAATAATTTGCTTTTATATTTTTGCTACCAAAGTGGATGATAAGTGTGTACCATCTACAAGATGCACTGCAGCAACTCACCAAGGTTTCTTTGACAGCATCTCCCAAACACGCAACCTCTACCACCTAAAAGGACAAGGGCAGCAGGCGCATGGGAACACCATCACCTCCAAGCTCCCCTCCAAGTCACACACCATCCTGACTTGGAAATATATCGGCCGTTCCTTCATCGTCGCTGGGTCAAAATCCTGGAACTCCCTCCCTAACAGCACTGTGGGAGCACATTCACCACACAGGACTGCAGCGGTTCAAGAAGGCGGCTCACCACCACCTTCTCAAGCGCAATTAGGGATGGGCAATAAATGCCGGCCTTGCCAGCGACGCCCACATCCCTGGAAAGAATTAAGAAAAAGTCCAAATACAATTTAAAACAAAATTGGAGCAGGGTTAGATCAATGTGGTGCAGCGCCTCGACTCATGGAATTTTACAGCGTAGAAGGAAGCCATTTGGCCCATCGTGCCATCTCCATGTGTACCAGCTCTATGGAAGAGCTTAGTCCCATTTCCCTGCTCTTTACTCATACGTTTTGCATTTTCCTTTAGTAAATATTTAATCACTAAGATGACTCAGTTGTTTCTCAGTGGGCAGCACTCTCTCTCGCCTTTGAGCCAGCAGGTTGTGGGTTCAAGTCCCACTCCAGAGACTTGAGCACAAAAATCCAGGTTGACACTCCCAGTGCAGTGCTGAGGGAGTGCCGCACTGTTGGAGGTGCCATGTTTCAGATGAGACGTTTAAACCGAGGCCCCCTCGCAACTCTCTTATCCGGTCTTGGCCTGTATGTGACTCCAGACCTACAGCAATGTGGTTGACTCTTAACTGCCCTCTGAAATGGTGGCTCACCACCTTCTCAATAAAAGCCGGCCTTGCCAGCGACGCCCACATCCCAGGAATGAATAAAAAAAAGATGATCTGGTCATTAGCTGTTTGTGGGAGCTTGCTGTGCGCAGATTGGCTGCCGTGGTTCCTACATTACAACAGTGACTACACTTCAAAAAGTACTGGGACATCTTGAGATTGAGAATGGTGCCATATTGTCGTACGGTAATGTAATGTGCATTGCATTATGGGAATTACCCGGGAAAAGGGCAGTCGGCCATTTTACGCAATAAAGTGAACATCGCAGTTATAAGCCTGTCTGCCTGACTCTGATTTAATTTGACGTATCTACATGCTTGATTCAATTCAACATGGACCGATTCATTTTCATGGGAATCCTGTTGTCTGAAAAGGGCATCGGACCAACAGCAGAGAGAGTGCAAGCGGTGGCAGAAGCTCGGGAACCAGAGAATGCTACAGAGGTGAGGAGTTTCTTGGGACTCGTTGGGTACAGCAGCAGATTCATCCCGCAGTTTGCAACGCTAACAGAGCCACTGCGACGCCTGACGAGAAAAGACACACCATTTAAATTTGGATCACAACAGAGACAGTCATTCAGTGCACTCAAGGAAGAGTTGGCCAGAGCCGGCACTTTAGCATATCTTGATAAGGACGCACCAACCAAGGTGATAGCAGATGCCAGTCCTGCAGGTTTAGGTGCAGTACTAGTCCAGGACCAACAGGGACAAGAGGTGCCAATATGCTATGTAAGTCGTAGTTTAACAGACTGTGAGAGGAAATACACTCAAACAGAGAGAGAGGCTTTAGCTCTTGTATGGGCTTGTGAAAGGCTGCATCCATATGTGTATGGCCGAAAATTGAACTTGGTAACTGACCATAAGCCATTACAAGTGAGATGCGGCCCACACTCTAAACCCTGTGCCTGTATAGAAAGATGGGTATGTGGCGACACGCCACCACTGGACATAATCCGCTCACGGCGGCACGGACAGTTTAAGCAGACGCCCCCAGCCGGGGGCCCTTTCCTCCAGCAACTTGTTTCCCGCAGGGACAGGCTGCCGGGAGCACTTCCTGTCTGGGGAGTATTTAAGTGGATGCGCGGGCTTTTCCAGTTTCTCTTTGCCATGAGGTAGAATAAAAGCAGTTGTGTTTTACTAGCTCTGGTCTCGACTCCCACGTTTGCCGCGGTATCTCAACACTGGTGACCCCGACGCTCAGGACAAATCCTAAGCTAGCATGGCGGAAACAAACGCAGTCACGGTGAAACTACCGGACTTTTGGGAGAACCTGGCCGAAGCCTGGTTTGTTCAAGCTGAGTCCAGATTCCGGCTGAAACACATTACAGTCGACACCACAAAGTACGACTACCTCGTCTCCTCTCTCACCTACGCCACAGTCCCCAAGGTTTGGGCAGCGCTGCAGGATCCACCACCGGAAGGCAAGTACGAACATCTGAAGGCTGCACTCCTTAAAAAATTTCAAACGTCCTCTTACCAGCGCAACTGCCAACTCCTTGACCTCCCTGGCCTTGGTGACGCTTCACCCTCGGATCGGCTTTCCCACATGCTGTCTCTCTCGGACGACAAAAACACCGGCGCCCTCTTTCGCACGCTTTTCATTCGGCAGCTCCCCGCCAGCATCCGCCCGCTCATTGTGGAGTCTGGCTCCACGGACCTGAATGACATAGCCAAAAAGGCCGACCGGCTGCTCTCTGCACAGTCCGCTCGCGACGTCGCGCCCGACCTCACGGCAACGACCACGCGGGCTTCCCGGCCCACTAGGCCCGACCGCCCTACCACTCCGGGTCACTGCTACTACCACACCCGTTTTGGCGCTAGGGCCCAACGCTGCACGCCACCGTGTACTTTCAAACCTCCCCCCGCTCCGGCCCCCGCGATGGCCGCGGGGCAAAAGGGGCCTCTACTGTACGTCACCGACGACAGAACCAACCGCCGATTTCTGTGCGACACAGGGGCCCAGCACAGCATCACCCCCGCCTCCGCCCTCGAAATCCAACGCGGCACACGGGGTATTACGCTGGCCACAGCCAATGGCTCTGACATCCGCACATATGGCACCCGCATGGTCACGCTCGACCTCGCGGGCCGCCGCTACCGCTGGGAGTTCCTCACAGCCAAGGTCCTCTGCCCACTCATCGGCGCCGACTTCCTACGTGCCCACGGCCTCCTTGTCGACATTCCGAGGCACCGCCTCGTCGACATCAACACTATGGCCCCCATCCCCTGCGCATTCACCCCGGCCCGTTCGGCCGGCCTGACGACCTACTGCCTCGCCAGAGCCACGGACGAATACTCGGCACTCCTAGCCGAGTTTCCCGCCCTCACTAACCCGACCTTTTCGGCCAAAGCCGCCAAACACGGTGTGGAGCACTATATCCCCACCACCGGCCCCCCAGTTTCTGCCCACGCCCGCAGACTCAACCCGGCCAAGCTGGAAATCGCGCGGGCCGAGTTCACCACCATGGAACAACTCAGCATCATCCGCCGCTCCAGCAGCCCTTGGGCCTCACCCCTCCACATCGCCCCCAAGCCCGGCGGAGGCTGGCGTCCTTGCGGGGACTACCGCCGCCTCAACGACGCCACCACCCCCGACCGATACCCGGTGCCACACATCCAGGACTTCTCGGCCCGACTGGCCGGACAAACCGTCTTTTCCAAGGTCGACCTGGTGCGCGGTTACCACCAAGTCCCCGTACACCCCGCGGACATCCCCAAAACGGCCGTCATCACCCCATTTGGCCTGTTCGAGTTCCTGAGGATGCCCTTCGGCCTCAAGAATGCAGCCCAGGCTTTCCAGCGCCTTATGGACTCAGTCCTCCGGGACCTGAACTTCCTGTTCGTCTATCTAGACGACATTCTCGTGCCCAGCTCCTCCAAACAGGAACACCTCGAACACCTTCGCGTCCTGTTCGGGCGCCTAGCCCAACACGGGCTCATCCTCAGCCCGGCGAAGTGCCAATTCGGCCTAACCGAGGTCGATTTTCTCGGTCACCACATCACCCCTGCTGGGGCCGTCCCCCTGCCCAACAAGGTGCAGGCCGTCCAGCAATTCCCCCGCCCCACAACCATCAAGGGCCTCCAGGAGTTCCTCGGGATGGTGAACTTCTACAACAGGTTCATCCCCAGAGCTGCAGCCCTCATGAAGCCCCTATACGACGCCCTCCGAGGTAAATCCGGCAAGATGGACGTAGCCTGGACCACTGACACGTCAGCCGCCTTCGACGCCACCAAAAACGCGCTCGCCGACGCCACCCTGCTCGCGCACCCGAGGGCCGATGCCTGGGTCGCGCTCACCACCGACGCCTCCGACCACGCGGTCGGAGCCGTGTTCGAGCAGTGGGTCAATGGCGCGTGGCAGCCACTTGCCTTCGACAGCCGCCAACTGCGCCCCCCCGGAGGTCAAATACTCCACTTTCGACCGCGAGCTTCTCGCGCTCCACCTGTCGGTCCGCCATTTCAGGTTCCTCCGGGAAGGCCGCCCCTTCACCGCATACGTGGACCACAAGCCGCTCACATACGCGATGGCCAAGCACACCGAACCCTGGTCCGCTAGGCAGCAACGCCAGCTCGCGGCCGTGTCCGAGTTTACTACGGACATCCAGCACGTCTCCGGTAGAGACAACGTTGTCGCCGACTGCCTTTCCCGTCCCGCCATCTGTGCGAATCACCTCGCGGTCGACTACGCGCAACTAGCAGCGGCCCAGCTCACGGACCCAGACCTCCTCTCGGCGGCTACCAGCCTGCCAGGGCTACGCCTAGCCAAGGTCGCGCACGGGCCCGAAGTCACGGCAGTCACTTGCGACGTCTCACTCGGCCAATCCAGGCCGGTCGTCCCTGCAACCTGGCGCCGCCACATCTTCGACGCGCTCCACGGGCTCTCCCACCCGGGTTCCCGCGCATCCGTCAAACTCCTCTCCCAGCGCTTCGTCTGGCGCGGCCTCAGCAGAGATGTTCGGACTTGGGCCACCTCCTGCCTCGCCTGCCAACGGGCTAAGGTACAGCTGCACACAAAAGCACCCCTGGGAGACTTCGAGGTACCCAGCCGCCACTTCGACCACGTACACGTCGACATCGTCGGTCCTCTGCCGCCATCGCAAGGCCAAACTTACCTCCTCACGATGGTCGACCGCTACACACGCTGGCCTGAGGCAGTGCCGCTGACCTCCACCACCACAGCCGACATCGCCAGGGTGTTCGTTAACACCTGGGTTGCGAGGTTCGGCGTACCGGCCGACATAACCTCCGACAGAGGCGCCCAGTTCACCTCCGAACTCTGGACGGCCACAGCACGCAACCTCGGGGTGACGCTCCACCGAACCACGGCGTACCACCCGCAGGCCAACGGGCTTTGTGAACGCTTCCACAGGTCACTCAAGGCCTCACTCCGCGCCGGCCTGCAGGGCAGTACCTGGACTGACCGCGTACCGTGGGTGCTACTAGGCCTACGCACTGCGGTCAAAGAAGACCTCCAGTCCTCGGCTGCGGAGTTAGTCTACGGACAACCGCTGCGCGTCCCAGGTGAATTCCTTCCGGAGGCTACCACGCCTTGGTCGGCCGAACAGCAGCGGCTCAACTCTTTCTCTTCCGCTCAGCAGTTCGCCCCACTTCCGGTCAACCGACACGGCGAACTCGCACCTCACGTCCCACCAAATTTACAGCAGGTGCACTTCGTCTTCGTGCGACACGACGCGCACCGCGGGCCCCTGCGACCCCCGTATGACGGACCGTACGAGGTACTACAAACCAGGGACAAGGTCTTCAAGCTGCGACTCGGCGACAGGGTCGACACAGTCTCCATCGACCGGCTCAAACCAGCACACACAGAACCAGGGGAACAGGTCCCCGTGGCCTGGCCTCCAACTAGAGGCCGTCCCGCCAGCAAGCCAGCACAGCCGGCGGCGAACCGCCCGGGCCCAACAACTAGACAGGTGACCACTCAGAGCCGCTGCGGCAGAACCATCAGACCACCGTCACGACTCGTCCACTCCTCCTAAGCGGATTCTGGGGGGAGCTCTGTGGCGACACGCCACCACTGGACATAATCCGCTCACGGCGGCACGGACAGTTTAAGCAGACGCCCC
>NW_028227131.1:0-14990 GCF_052327205.1 Somniosus microcephalus
TTGTGGTTGGTTTGGTGTGTTTGGGGATGGTGGGTTTGTGTTTGTGGGGTGGTGTGGTGTTGTTTGAGGGTTGTTGTGGTGTGTGTTGGTGTTGTGTTGGTTGTGTTTGATGTGTTAGTTGGTTGTGTAGGTTTGGTGTGTAATTGAAAGTAAATTTTATATGAGGTGATGGTGAGATAGAGAGAGAGAGAGAGAGAGGAGATATTTAGAAATGGAGAGAGAGAGAGAGATATAGTATAGAGATGAAGATAGAGAGAGAGTAGAGAGTTATATAGAAATGGATAGAGGAGAGTAGAGATAGAATGGTTAGTAGAGAGATATAGAATGAGATGAGAGAGATGAAGAGAGAGAGAGAGATAGATAGAGATTAGAGAGAGAGAGAGATATAGAATGGATGAGAGAGAGATATATAGAGGAGAGAGAGATATAGTAGAATGAGAGAGGAGAGAGAGATAGATATAGAAATGAGAGAGAGAGATATAGAAATGGGAGAGAGAGAGAAATTTGAGAGAGAGAGAGAGAATATAGAAATGGAGAGGGAGTGAGAGAGAGAAGAGATATAGAGAAGAGAGAGAGAGATAGATATAGAAATGAGAGAGGAGAGAGAGAGATATAGAAGATATAGAGAGAGATAGATAAATGAGAGAGATAGGTTGGAATTAGTGGAGAGAGAGTGAGAGGATATATAGAATGAGTAGAGATAGTAGATATAGAAATGAGAGAGAGAGATGAGAGATATAGATGAGAGTGAGAGAGAGAGAGTAGGGATATGAATGAGAGATGAGATTAGATAATGAGGAGAGAGAGAGAGAGAAGAGATATAGAAATGAGAGAGAGAGAGTGAGAGAGAGATAGGAAATGAGAGAGAGATAGAGGATAGAGAGAGAGAGTAGTAAGAGAGAGAGATAGAGAGAGATATATAGAAATGAGAGAGGAGAAAAATGAGAGAGAGAGAAATTAAGAGAGAGAGTAAAAATGGAGAGAGAGGAAAAAATGAGAGAGAGTAAAAATGAGAGAGAGGAAAAATGAAGAGAGGAGAAATGTAAGAGAGGAGAAAATGAGAGGGAGAGGAGAAAGAATTAAGAGAGAGAGGGAGAGAGAAAAGATGTGAGAGGAGAGAGAGAAGAGAAGAGAAGAGGATTAAGAGGAAAGAGTTAGGAAGGATTGAAGATAAAGAGAGTAGTGAGTGAGTGTGTTTTTAGAGTGAGGGGAGGGAGGAGGGAGGAAGGAGTGGTTAGAGATTGGGTGTTGTAGGTTAAGTATATGAGTGAATGATTTTGTTTAGGTATGAATGTTAGGTTGTTGATGTCGGTAAGTGGGGTTATTTTTGGTGAAATAGGGAATTTTTAGGATTTGGGCAAAAAACGTTTGGGAATGTTTATGGTGTGTAGTATTGGTTGGTAATTAGGTATGAGTGAGTAAAGATGGTAGTACAAATCGGGCGTGGGGGGCGGGTGGGGTGTAGCGTGTGCAGGCGGGCATCTAGATTCGAGTGACAGGACGATTGACCAATCCTACACTTCAGTGACCTGACGGTTGACCAATCGGTGCGTGTGTGGGCGGGCCTTATCATTCTGAAATGAGGTGAGTGGCCGCCATCTTGATTACAAACTGTTCATTTCTTTTTCCCACTTTCTGCGTGTTTCTTTTCAAATCTACATTTCCAGCAAAAAAAAAGTTGCTTTTAAAACACAAATTGTTCTTTAAAAAAGTTAATTAATTTGTAAATCTTTTCTCCAACCTCTATAATTTTCCTACCTTTCACCGTTTTTCCAGGCCGCGAAGCCTGGGCCTCTGTTGCCCAGCCATGCCCGAGCTAGGCACCTCCCGTCGTGATCAGCAAAAGGCCCGCGATTGCCGCCATCTTTGTGAAGGCTGGAGGGGGCGGGCCTGAGCCGAGCGTTGCCACCGCCGCCATCTTAATAAAGGCGGGCGGGTCGGGAGTCAGCGCGCACGTCAACTTCCGCCCGGAGCGCGACTTGAGTCCGGCCGGGCCTCACGCGGTAGGTTGCGCGGCGGCGTCTCTCTCTCTGTTCTTGAAGCCGGATCGGGTGGGGGGCGGGGCTCGAGAGGGCGGAGCTCAGGAGGGCGGGGCTCGGGATAGCCCGCGCGTGGGGCTCGGTGGCGGTGCTCAGGAGAGCGCGAGCGCGGGGCTTGGGGGGGCGGGGCTCGGGAGAGCGCGAGCACGGGGCTCGGTGGGGCGGGGCTCGGGAGAGCGCGAGCGCGGGGCTTGGGAAGGTGGGGCTCAGGCGAGCGGGAGGGCGGGGCTCGGGAGAGCGGGATCGCGGGGCTCGGGAGGCCGGTGCTCGGGAGGCCGGGGCTCGGGAGGCCGGGGCTCGGGAGGGCGGGGCTCGGGCTGAGCCATGTCAGTACGTGGGGTGGCATGGAGCTCCATGAAGCCATCGCCGGCAGAGGGGAAAGGGTCTGCTAGCTCCCCCCCTCCCTTTCTCCCCCCTCCTTCCCCCCCCACACCCCCCTCCCCCCCACACCCCCACCTCCCCTCACCCCCCCACACCCCCCTCCCCTCCCACCCCCTCCCCTCCCCCGCCCCTCACCCCCATTCCCAGCCCCTCCCACCCTCCCCTCCCCCTCTCCCCTTCCTCCCCCCCTCCCCCCTCCACCTCCCCCCTCCCCCCCTTCCTCCCCCCCTCCCCCTTCCCCCCTCCCCTTCCCCTTCCTCCCCCTCCCCCTCCCCCTTCCCCTTCCTCCACCCCTTCCACTTCCTCCCCCTTCCCCTTCCTCCCATTTCTCCCCAGTCACTCTCTCTCTTCCCCCCAGTCGCTCTCTCTCTTCCCCCATCTCTCGCTGTCTCTCTTCCCCCCAGTCTCTCGCTGTCTCTCTTCCCCCAGTCTCTCGCTCTTCTCTTCCCCCCAGTCTCTCACTCTCTCTCTTCCCCCTGTCTCTCGCTCTCTCTCTCATCCGCCCAGTCTCTCGCTCTCTCTCTTCCCCCAGTCTCTCGCTCTCTCTCTTCCCCCCAGTCTCTCGCTCTCACTCTTCCCCCCAGTCGCTCGCTCTCTTCCCCCCAGTCGCTCTCTCTCTTCCCCCCAGTCGCTCTCTCTCTTCCCCCCAGTCGCTCTCTCTCTCTCTCTCTTCCAACAACAACATGCCCTCAAAAATCCCTCGGCACCGCCGGGCACTTCAGCTAGTATATATAAAATGGCCCGTCCGTCCGTCTGTCTGTCCGTCTGTCCGCTATACACTCAAAAGTTATAGAGTGTACCTACACATATGTTATATCAAACGAAAGCTGATGATGAGGGGAGTGTCATAGGCATATTTACTTTCTGGTCAGACAAAAATTGTTCGGACAGTATACAAAAAACTTTCATAAATCCTCAAAAATCCGCTCATTAGTGGTTGACCAATCCTACCGCTCATTAGCGTTGAGTGACGTGATGGTTGACCAATCCTACAGTTCAGTGACCTGATGGTTGACCAATCGGTGCCTCACAAGCGGGACCTAATCCTGCAGCCTCCCGAAACTTCACCGCCATTTTTCCCCCTGCTTTTCCTCCACAGCGAGCTGGGCAGCTGCGTCGGCCCGCCGGAGCAGGAGGTGAGTTGGGGTCACTCGGGCCGGGCCTCACAACCACTCAGCCCAAGACACAGAGCGGGGGAGCGGCAGTGGCTGGCCGTCAACCGCGCGGCCCAAGACACAAAGCGGGGGAGCGGCAGCGGCCGGCCCTCAACCGCGTGGCCCTCAACCGCGCGGCCCTCTAAACTGCCCTGGCAACGCCGGGCACACCCTGCTAGTACTACATATATGTGGTGTTTTTACTGCCTGTATGAGAATGAATGGTAGATTTAAGGTAGGTTATCAAACCTTGTATCGAAAATAATCCATTTCAACAGGACAGGATTTATAAAGAAATCTTTAAGAGTAGCTTATCTATGCTGCAAATTATACAGCAACATTGACTTTAATCAAAAGCATTTACTGAGTCCCTGAGGTTCAGATGCTATCAAGGCAATAAGTTCGCTATGCAAAGAACATATACGGCTTTTTGAGCCTGATTAGTGGCTGTACCGAAACATTTAATACAATGTTAAGTTAATTGTCAAATACAATGAGAACAGTCACGCACAAAGTTGGAGAAAAGTGTTAGTGTAATAGCTATCACCTTTATATATATATTTTAAATGCGAAAGACTTGAGAACAGCATTGCATAAGCAAGTTAAGCAGATCAATGTTGTTATAAAATGAAAAATGCTGTCAAATTAGGCTCAGTGATCGATCGAAATGTCACACTTTCAACAACTGAGCAGGTCAACAGGAGTACATGTAAGAAACTGTCAAGTTGAAATAATGCTCTGAGTTATTATTAACTGAGGCATTAACACGTTGATAAAACATTCCTCTGTCACATGAATAAATTTATACTGAAAGGCCTTTGTTGAAATAGCAGACAAAGGAATTTCATACAAACAGGTTACCTAATCCTTACTAATATTGCAAAGTGCACATGGCTGAGTTTGGTTTTAACTACACTTGCCTCAATTTGTAATTAATATACCTCTCTAATTAGTTTTTTAGTAACACATGTTGTAAGGCTTGCAAAATTACATAATTTCCCCCAAAGTAAGAAAGATGAGATATTGGACTGTTTGAAGGAAATATTGGGCCAAAGGGATTTAAAAATCAAAAACCCAGGAAGATTTGGCTGGTTTAAAAGGCATGTCCAGATTTTTGAAAAGCTGTGACACAGGGAAGGTGGGGTGGGCCCCCGAGTTTGGATCTTGGGCCATCTGGGAATGTCCTCAGCCACCTTAGCCTTTACATAAAGACAATAAAACCTGTTCCCGCCGAAAATCACAGAGCCACCAAGTACATGAATAAAACAGTACATGCCCACAGCAACACAAAGGAAAGAACATGGCCCAACAGGAAACAACAATCAAACAGCAGTCCAAAGCCAATCAAAGAGATTTACAAACCTTTTACGTTTTTAAACTAGTTTCTAGGTAATCCCAAAACCATTTAAAGGCCAATTAAGAATAGAGGGGCCATCCCTGAAGCTCGTTAAGTCTAGATGGACCATCCCCGAAGATGTTAAAGTTTTAAAACATATTAAAAATAACGAGCCTGCCAAAACCTCACAAAGAAACCAGAGATTTGATGGTCAGATAAGCCAGGCCTCAAACCAGTATAATTGAGGCCTGCTTTGTTCAGTGGATCAGTCAGTTCAGCCAGCTCAGACATGCAGTGAGATCGGAGAAGAAGTTAAAGTTCATCAGAGGCCAGCACGTTCATGCTCACAGTACAGTTCATCACCAGAGAAGAAGAAACAGAGATTGTGGTAACCAAAGACTTCAAGAAACCAACAACTACCAATATTACCAGCAACCAGGTAATACTGGGCCACTGCGACCAACAAGAAACCAACCACCGAGAATTCAAAAATCAAAGACTTGTTTCCACTCTAAAGGCTAGTCTGACTTACACCTGGGTAAGATTTTGACACAAAAGCCCCTAAAACTTAGCCTAACCAAAGAAAATTGGGTACTTACCCGATACATCCAACTACGCAGCTAACCACATCAGCAGACAAACCCAAACTGAAGACTCAATGCAAGTGCAGTCTTCTACCACGTCCGGGGTACGGCAGGCCCCAACCGCCACAACTAAGGAGAACCCCGAAATAGCGAACCTCTACAATCTGTCAAGAAAGTCGTTTGATGAGCATTTCCTGGTCCTCTGGATTTCGACCTAGTTAGGATAGTGGGGTTGGGAGGGTAAGGGATTTTGTCTATTGTAATTCTCCCTCGCATATTCCAAGTGCTCCCCACCCTTTTAGAGTATAAGTTTTATTGTATTGTATATTTTCCTGTCTCAAAATAAAGATCTCAATTCTTTTGACCAACCCAAGTGTCTGTTGCAAGTTCATTACAACCCCCAAGTAAGTCCAAAGTCTAGAACAAAAGGGAGTGGGAATGATTCGAACCGCTCAAAGGAGTCAGAGGTGAAGCTGACAAACAACCCACATACTACGCTTTACAATGTCCAGGATAACTACCATTTTCCCCTTTATTCCTTTTATCTATTAAACCATCAGTAGTCTCCATCTAAGAAAATGCTACAATAGATGGGTCATATCATTTCAAACATATGCCAAGAGTAATGTGAATTCTGAGTTAACAGCTGCTGGTCACGAAAAATCAACAAAACTAAAAATATCGTCACCATTGTAAAATAAATTGTTCCCACAAACAAATTCCCTTTAAAACCTCCTGATGACATGAGATCATGTTGTTTAGATGCTGTAGTTTTAATACTGTACCAAACCCATATATTTATGTGGTATTGACAGAAGGAACACTAATACGCTACCCCTTATCATCATACAACAGTTTTAAATAATATAAGGAAATGATGCAAAACCAATGCAATAAAAATATATGACCGGTGGGAAATCACTAGAAAGCCATAAAACAATACAGTGCTGTTATTTGTGTTGGTTTAAGTGTATGGTTCCAAATCTAGAAAATAAACATTAACATTTCTGTTAGTTTTATCTGTCAAGTCACAAAGTTCTTTCAGCATCTGTGTAACTAGTGGCCACTCCACCTCCCCTACAATGCCACTGACATAAACCAGTCCTGCTACCAACCATCCACCAATTGCACCCCCCCCCGGATTGGTCCCCATCAATTCATATCTTCCCATTACATAAACAAGCAACTGAAAAGACGAGTTGCTACCCATGCAACCAAGAATCGGCAACATGGGAAAGTGGTGCCAAGTAATACATTTTATGTGATTCTACTTAAGACCAGAAACTTAACAACATAACATTTTCTCAAATGTCCATGTTCAACTACAAAGCTTAATTCTTCCCTGTCCTACTGCTCCTACATGGTGCAACCCCTTTGGCTTCAGCGGGGGTAGGGGCAAGTTTTCCAGAGCTTTGCTCTGACTGTTGAGATGCTCTTGGCTGATGATTTCTCTGTGTTTTGGAGCCTGTGAGGGCCCTGTCAAAGACTGCTTCACCTGCACCTGTGCAGGAGCATCAGGGGAGAAAGCAAAATGTTGGGTACTGAATGCGGGGGGGGGGCGGAATGAGTGAGATGTGGGAGCACTTTGAGTGGAGTCACCACTTCCTGTAAGATTCAAAATTTTCATTAACTAATCACGCAAGAAAACAGGATTAATAATACAGCTTTATTGACCAAAAGAAGCTTATACAGAAAAACCTTGGAAAAAAGGCATACAAAATGGCCGCCGGACCTCGTGATTAGTTTCTGGGACCATTTGATTTCTGTTACTGCAAGCCAGACAGGCTTGTGGATTGAGGACAGTAAGCCCGTGAAAGCCAGTATCGGGAAACCGAAACTCAGGGAACTGAGCATACATATTTTAATTGGATTCTAAGTACAAAACAGTTCCAGGTAACAGGATGGGGCCCATCAAGAAATGGGCGGACAATAGAATGAACACTTAAACCCATTTACTGTACAAAGGAAAAACCGTTTAACAGCCATCAAGGGCAATCTCCAGACCGATCAATATGCGAACCGAGTTACGGTGACAAAGTAAAAGACATTATCGGCCAGGAAGGCCAGTTAAGCTATCACCGGCTCCCGTTACAAGACAAAGCGCCCCTGCAGAGATTTTTGCCCGCCAAAAATATTACAAAGACTGGACTATGATCTGGCGGGAGATAAGACTGTCCCAAAAGGGTATAACTATGGATTTGAAAAGTCCATCAGGGCGAATTTTCGTAAGGACACAGGCTGGATGCTTCGCTTCACGATCCAGGCTTCACGCTTGGAGAACACGTTTCAGCAATTGCGATTCAAGAAATTCGGGACGGACTCTTTGGTTAAACACTTCGGTTTCGGAACGTGGTCGGTGTTCGGCCAGGCAAGGCTCGGCCACGACGAGAAGACGACGAGGGTGGCCCGGGTACTTTTGTCGGGAGATCATCGACGACCCAGGCCGAAGAAGAAGACACCCTCAGGAAAACCGACGATCCAGGCCGGATAAAAGGACACTCCGGGCCTAGCTCTCCAGTGCCTCAACATCCCATTCGGTAAATGTGCATCCATCTCTACAACATCACATCGGTGGCAGAGTCTCCTATGTGCCAGTTCTTCAACTTCGTGTCGACAACGGATTCAGTCATGACGAGCGCTCATCGAGGCTGTGTCCACTGCCTCATCACCTGAGAGAGAGAAAAACAAGCTGCGTCAGAAGTTTCCAAATCCACGTGACGACGGAAAGCTGTACCAAAAGGCTGCGAACCCCCTCTTTTGCGAATCTCAAAGTGGTGAGCATGATTCTGAGTTCCTCAGGTCGAAACTTAGTCTAGGTCTAGGGGAGGGGGTAAGGGTAATCGTAATGTGTTTCCATTTTACGATGTGCCGTGTGTTTCCCATTTCCATGGAATTAAGTTTATAGATATGTGCATGCTTGTAGTTGCTTTAATCTGTGCTTATGACATGTATTTTATAATGCTGCAAACTGTTTAATAATAAAAGCATCCATTTCATGCTATTCAACCTGGTCTATTGAGTTTTTCTCTGCACTACAGTTCCCTGCACCTAAGTCCAAGGTCTAGAACCGTAGGGGAGAGTGGGTCGAACCACTCAAGGGTAATTATTGCACGAAGCCTGGCAGGAGACCAGAACGAGCAAGAGAAACCCCCTACACTTCCATGTCCCATTTCACCATCATCCCTCTCATGGACCAGCCGCACGTCACACTTACCACTCTGGTGGAGAGCAGCTTAGTGCAGATCAGTGTTGCAGTGTAAGGTTAAGGCTAAGATGTCTGTCATCCAATTTAAGGCTCCAGACATGTTGGCATCTAAAGTCTTCATGGCCATGGTCAAGGCTTGCATGGACTCATTTGATTGCAGTGATTGATGCTCCATGGAGTTGGCCACACTATCCATGGAAGTAGACATCCTCACAATGTCCTGTGGCATAAACCCAATCATGCTTGAGCTGGACTCCTCCATTTTCTCTGCAGTTGTGGACAGTGTGCATGGAAGGACTGCCAGTATGCTGCAGATTTTCTGCTACACCTCAATGATTATCCTTTATATCAACGGCTCCTGGGATACAACATCTGTGCCCAGCTGAGCAGAGATTGGAGAGGATTGAGCCCTCTGGCGCGGACTCTCCACCGCTGTCCCTGCCACTATTGTGCTGCTGTTGCTCACTTGTGAAATGTGAGTCACCAAGTGAAATCCCAACCAACTGGCTAACTGGTCCCACCAAAGTGCAAGTATCTGAGCTGGTGCATGATAAGCATGAGACCTGTGATGGTGCACCCTCAGAAGGAATCAGCTCCTCTGAGGATTCATCGAATATGAGGTCCACCAACTTCTGCTGCACGCGTGAAGGCCCTGGTGGAGAGAAAATATATGAATTAGTCCTGGCAAGGTAAGAATGTTGCAACTTGTCGGCCAAGAAATTCGGGTCTCCACGGGTGAGTACGCATGGGATACTCACCCGTAAGCCCAATGGAAGTGCCGGTTTCATGCATGCACTGCACATGCGCGGGAAACCGGCACTTCCATTCCCCTGAAAGAAGGGTTCAGAGGTCGAATGGGTGCGCAGGAGAGGCAGTGCATGCGCATCAAACTTACGTTTTTCTTGCAGGTTTTCCCGGGAGGGTAAGTCTCCAGAAGTTAGACATGTAAAAATCAGTCGCAAGGTCTGCTTTTTACAAGGTAAGTGGTGAAGTAAGTAAAATTAAAACATTTTTCCACAGGTTTATTATTTTTAAATACTTTAAAGAAAGGTAAGTTTATTCCTAGCCCCGCTAGAAAAAAAATTATTTTTTTCAAAAATTTTAATTATTGTTTAAAATAGTTATTTCATGTAATTTATAGTTTATTTAAAAAATGTGATGATTTTTTTTTTTTTTTTTGAAGATTTAGTGATGTTTTGGGGCTTATAGTATTTACAGGTTTGACAGGTCTTATGAATGAAGCATTCCCTGCTACCATTGGCTCTCCACGGCCCACGAGATCCCAGGGGACGCATCAAACTAACTGCGCCCCTGGGATACGCAAGCACTGCGCGCCGGCAGCTGGAGGAGGCCCAGGATCGCAATTCCACGGGGGCCCACAGCTCAACGGCCGGTGCGCAAGGTAACTTGCACCCGCGGGAAGCCCCCGACCCGAATTTCTGGGCCATCATTATGAAGATGATCATATTTCACTCGCTGCTGAAATCAAGTCAACTGTAAGATTTGCAAAATTCCCACATTCCCCCAAGGTTATCAATAAAAGGGACCCTGCATGGATGACTTAAAAAGGGTACCCAAAAGATGGTGTCCGCACCTCGTGACCAAAAAGCCTGTAAGATTTTAAAAGCTTGGACTCTGCAGCACAGAGCAGGCAGTTGCGGGAAATCTAAACTTAAAATGCATTTCTGTGAAAAGGACTTTGTGTTTGAAAAACCAGACAGTTAAGCAAACACTGAATATGCATTTTGTCAGATTGGAACATATCAACCCAGTTAGGCCTAAGCGTAAAGCCATTAGTGTAGTGTATGTACCTTTAAGAGAGAACTACTTTTACAGCTCCTGTATACTGTAGTACCGGCAGTGACCACACCTGTATATAAGCCTTGAGCATGCCTCTGTACCCCAGTCTTGAGATTACCCTACTCCAGTAATTACCTGTTGATTGTTAAGTTAAAGCATCCGTGTGGTTATTGAAAAACATCATACTCTCAGAATCACGGATCTAACAATTAGTTTGTCTGCATAAATAATCGAAACAGCTTAAGGAAGCCACCAAGGCTGGACAGGCCAATTAAAATGCATTAATGACAATACAGCTCGGACATCAGGCCATCAGCTGCGATAAACGGCCATCTAAAGCCAGTTAGTTTAGAATGGTGTAATCATTTAAAACAGCCCGCCAAAAGTTAAACAATGAGCTGAGCAGATTAGGGCCTTCCGAAGGAGTATAATTGTAGGCTCATCAGTACCAATCTCTCTCTTACTCTTGACTCTTGTCCCTTGCTCTGCTTTGACCTCTTGGGCTGCTGTCACCCGTACTTGTGCCCTGGCCTCGTGGTGGGTTCTCTTCTCACTCGCCGCTTTGGATGCATAACAGCCAAGGACATCCATACCAACCGCGGAGAGGGGAATGAGACCCGAGTCCAAAGTCACCCAGGACACCCGGGACACGAAAGAGAGCAGAGGAAACGAGGCGAAATGAAGCGAGACGAAGAACAAGGTAGAGACCCGACAAGAGCAGAGACGGGCAGCAAAAGACGCACTTGATAAAGACCGAGCGCCTAGTTATAAGCTGGCGCTTGGGGAAGAATTCATATTATGAATATGCTGGCGTTCTAAGAATGGGTAGGAAAATCTAAGCAGTAAAGACTGCCAACGCAACGTTACCGCCGATGACCGCCTGAGGGAGAAGAAGAAGAGAACCCATCGCGATGAGACGATGATGGTAGCTGAGGAGAGGAAAGGTGTGCCGCAGCAACAGCTCCAGCACCGCGCCCTGAGACCACGTGGTGATGGGGCACCCTAAAGGACAGGAGACTAAACCTCAAAACTCGCAACGGTTAAGGCAACAAGCCTTGGATTGGTGAGCATGAATTCTTGGCTCCTCATAGCTTAATCTAGTTAGGTATAGGGGTGGGATAAGGATAAGGGGATTGTTAAAGCATTTGGGTTTTTTTTTCCCTCGATGTGCCGTGTGTTCTGCATTCCCTGTATAAGTATAATCATTTTGTTGATGCCTGTAATTGTTTACCAGTAATTTCTCATAAGACTGTGTTTTATTTCTGTTTTAATAAAATCTTGGTTTTCTTACACCAAAGCACTTGTCTACTCGATTTTCTTCTGTATCGCCGTGTGCACCTAAGTCCGGTGTCTAGAACCCAGGGGCGTGGGAGCGATTCGAACCGCTCACCAACAGTCAGGAGCATAACTGACTGGGCGCACGTGCCAACCCGCCACCCCCTACAGGAAATGGCGACCGCGGCAGGACATCGGCAGCAGGGTTGTGATACAGTAGACAATGGTTCGGATGAGCAAATCATGATGGAGGAAAGGATTTCTGATTATGTGTTTAGCAAGGTAAATATCACAAAGCAGTGGATCACCACTCTGTTAAGGGCTGGGCATCCGGTAGATGCAGCGGCTAAGTGGACAGAGGGAAAGGAACACATGAAGTCCTTAGAGAAGGTAGTCTGGCTGATGTGTTTCAAAAAGCAGGTCCAGCTTTTGGACAGGCTTGTTGTAGCACAGGCAGCCAAGTTAAAGGAGTCAGCCCTGAAGATCCAGGATAAGGCTCTAGCAGGGAAGAAGTTATTGGTAGCATTGCAGGCCCTGAATCAGGAGAGAGTGTATTTAATGGGAGAACACAAGGCCCAGTTGGAATACCTACAGTGCCAAGTCACCGAAGCCAAGGGAAATGAGTTCAGGTTGCAGGAAAAGAATGCCCGCTTGGCAAGGCAAGTTAGGGAACAGGAGGAGAAAGTACAGGAGGTAAAGGCAGATTACAAGCTAGCGAGCGAATAGGGGTTTGAGGAGGCAGATCACGGCCCCTGCAAAGAGTGGATAGAAAATCTGAGCCGGGCCCTCAGGAAGGCAAAAGGCATGGTGTGCCTCATAAGCCCAAAGGCAGGTCAGGCGGATTTTATGGGGAACGAGGGGAGGACAGTTCCAACGTCACCGGTAGTGCCCAGGGACGACCCGGTTGAGGGACAGGAGGTCTCACGAACACCACCCCTAGCGCCAAGCTTCAGCAATGTCTGGCAGCAAGGGGGGGTGGAGGTGGAACAACCCCCGCCAGAGAGGTCGGAGCCGGGACTGATGTGCCCAGCACGGCATCGGAGGCTCGGCCCACCCGTCAATGGTGATGACGAGGGACCCCTCCAAAACGAGTTCATATTACACTATAGCACCCAACATCTTAGGGCTATGGTCACCCATATCCCAAAGCTCTCCGAAAAGGGAGACCCCTCGATCCACTTCAGGGACATAGAGCAGGCAGCCTGCATCAATGACTGCAATGGCGCTAAGCAGGCCAAGATGCTTCTATTCTCCCTGGAGTGTAGTCTCCTCCAATCTCTCTTTGACGAGTGTAAGAGGGGGCAGAGAGGGTACGAGGAGCTTAGAGATGCGGATCTGGAGGCCATGGGAATGAATGAGGGAAGTCCTTTCTCCCGTGTGGAGAAGACAGTCCAGCTCGCAGGGGAGACCCCGCAGGCTTTCGCGGACTGGTTATGGCAGGTGCACCGGAGGGTCTGCCCGGGGATGCTGAACTGGGGGTTACTGAACGGGGATCCCCTGGCTCATTGGCTCCGTTGCCTGGTGGCGAACAGCTTGCCACAGGTCTGGGCCAAGGCAGAAGTCTGGTTTGACCCCAAGAATCCCCAGACCACCGAACTTACAGTGATCAGACAGTTGACTCTGGCCTATAAAAACGGTAGGGGAGCCGATGCACACCCACCTAAGGGAAAGGTGCATGAGGTAAAACCCAGACTGGGTAGGAAAGAGGGGCACCAGGAAGGCAATAACCCCCCCAGCACAAAGACAAATTGTTACGGGTGTGGGAAGGATGGTCACTGGCGGAAGGAGTGCAAAAACCCTTGGAAAGATAACAAGGGAAATAATTCCGCAGCCCCGGTCCAGAAGGCGGAGGCAGAAATCACTCCCGCAGCGGTCGAGTCACTTTTGGCCACCATGAGGTCCTTATTGACTGGCCAGGGGAGAGTAGCAGCCGCTACCAGTGCTCTGACCCCGTCAGCCCCATCCAACCCGCAGCCCTGACTAGAGCCAGCACAGCCTGTTTACCTGTGTTCTCTCCGGTATGATGAATGGAAAAGACCCCTCTTGGAGATGGAGGTAGAAAAGGTGACGGGGACCTATCTGTTGGACATGGGGGCATCATGCACCGTGGTCTACTCAGCTAACACCACCACCTCGCCTCTCTCTAACGGGGTCCCATACAGTCTGTCAGGGTTCACAGGCAAAGAACAGGCAGGCTCGTTTTCCATCCTGCTCGCCGTTTGGTTAGGACCACTCCGCTCTAAGTGGACCTGTGTCCTGATGAAATGGGAAGTGGAGAGTGGAAGAGGGGTCCTGGGGGCCGACTTTATTGTAGGCCACGGGATCCTAGTAGATTTAAGGAATCATTGCCTATGGGCGGCAGGTAAAGGAAAGAACGGTGAGGTAGTAGTGATCCCAGGAAAGGAGGGAAGGGGACCCTGTGCACCATGATGCCCAAGGAGGGTTATAACCTCAAGCTTATGGTCAGTAACACCCCACGGGAGCTCCAGGCATTTGTTGCAGGCCCACCTGGTCACATTTGCAACACACAAACATGCCAATGCGGATGGCGTCCCACCCCGGGTTATGACGGTCAGCTGTCAACCAGCTGTCAATCAAACCCCGCTGTCTTTATGACAGCTACGGTTTTCCGTACAGGTAACTCTTGTACTGCTTCTCTCCTAGCCTTATCTATGGCCCTTTCTCCAGCATGTACGGTCAGGCCTAGAAAATTCACCTCCTGCTGGCCGATCTGTGCTTTCTTGGGGTTTACCTTAAAACCCTTCTGCC
The DNA here is from genome assembly GCF_052327205.1 of Somniosus microcephalus. Lineage (NCBI taxonomy): Eukaryota > Metazoa > Chordata > Chondrichthyes > Squaliformes > Somniosidae > Somniosus > Somniosus microcephalus. Next base: position 14,544 of record NW_028227131.1, read on the forward strand.
CAACAGCTCCAGCAGTTCAGCCAATAGTGGGCCATGCTCCTCTCTCGAATCGGTGAAGAGAAGCAGGTCATCAACATATTGTACCAACTGTCTGGGCTGGCTGAACTCCTTTAAACTGTTTGCCATGCACTGATGGAAAATGCTGGGGCTGTTGTGGAAGGCCTGAGGCAAGCAGTTCCATGTGTACTGTTGCCCTTTAAACGTAAAGGCAAACTTGTACTGATCCTCCCTCCTTAAAGGGATGGACCAAAACCCGTTGGAAATATCCAGCACCGTGAAAGTGGTCGCGGATGCTGGGATACTTCCTATCAGGTCGGCAACTACTGCTACTGTGGGTGCATAAGCTGGGATGTTACTATTGAGCACCGTGGCCCTCCAGGAATTGTCCGGCTTTCTAACTGGCCACAATGTAGAATTCACGTGGGTAGCTATCGGTCTCAGAGCTCC
>NW_028227132.1:0-10000 GCF_052327205.1 Somniosus microcephalus
GAGAGAGAGAAAGAGAGAAAGAGAGAGAGAGAGAGAGAGAGAACGTCTGGGGTTTAATTGGCCATTGCTCAGAGTCCCCGTGAGGCTGTGGGGGAAGGGAGTGGCGAGCTCTGAAAGGAGCCTGACAAGCTGACAGGCCCGGCCTCCATGGCAACAGCAGGCCTGAGCCAGTGTCAATTAGAACCTGCCGGCCGGCCTCTCGCTCCCTCCCAGAGGTGATTCCAGTGGGGAAAACCTACCAGAAAAGGTTTAATTTCATCGGTTAAATTTGTACTTAGAGTTCGCCGGCACTTTGCAGTCCCATTGCAGGGGGCCCCAAGATTGAGAGGTACAGGCTGATTCAGCCCCCTCACTCCCTAACCCAGGACTCACTGGACAGAGATCAGGAGCAGGAACCCGGGCTGATTCACCCCCCTCCCGAACCCAGGGGTCACTGGACAGGGATCAGGAGCAGGGACCCGGGCTGATTCACCCCACTCCCTAACCCAGGGGTCACTGGACAGGGATCAGGAGCAGGAACCCGGGCTGATTCACCCCCTCCCTAACCCAGGGGTCACTGGACAGGGATCAGGAGCAGGAACCCGGGCTGATTCACCCTCTCCCTAACCCAGGGGTCACTGGACAGGGATCAGGAGCAGGAACCCGGGCTGATTCACCCCCTCCCTAACCCAGGGGTCACTGGACAGGGATCAGGAGCAAGAACCCGGGCTGATTCACCCCCTCCCTAACCCAGGGGTCACTGGACAGGGATCAGGAGCAGGAACCTGGGCTGATTCACCCCCTCCCTAACCCAGGGGTCACTGGACAGGGATCAGGAGCAGGAACCCGGGCTGATTCACCCCCTCCCTAACCCAGGGGTCACTGGACAGGGATCAGGAGCAGGAACCCGGGCTGATTCACCCCACTCCCTAACCCAGGGGTCACTGGACAGGGATCAGGAGCAGGAACCCGGGCTGATTCACCCCACTCCCTAACCCAGGGGTCACTGGACAGGGATCAGGAGCAGGAACCCGGGCTGATTCACCCACTCCCCTAACCCAGGGGTCACTGGACAGGGATCAGGAGCAGGAACCCGGGCTGATTCACCACCCTCCCTAACCCAGGGGTCACTGGACAGGGATCAGGAGCAGGAACCTGGGCTGATTCACCCCCTCTCTAACCCAGGGGTCACTGGACAGGGATCAGGAGCAGGAACCTGGGCTGATTCACCCACTCCCTAACCCAGGGGTCACTGGACAGGGATCAGGAGCAGGAACCTGGGCTGATTCACCCCCTCCCTAACCCAGGGGTCACTGGACAGGGATCAGGAGCAACAACCCGTGCTGATTCATCCCCTCCCTAACCCAGGGGTCACTGGACAGGGATCAGGAGCAGGAACCCGGGCTGATTCACCCCCTCCCTAACCCAGGGGTCACTGGACAGGGATCAGGAGCAGGAACCCGGGCTGATTCACCCCCTCCCTAACCCAGGGGTCACTGGACAGGGATCAGGAGCAGGAACTCGGGCTGATTCACCCCCTCCCTAACACAGGGGCCACTGGACAGGGTTCAGGAGCAGGAACCCGGGCTGATTCACCCCCTCCCTAACCCAGGGGTCACTGGACAGGGATCAGGAGCAGGAACCTGGGCTGATTCACCCCCTCCCTAACCCAGGGGTCACTGGACAGGGATCAAGAGCAGGAACCCGGGCTGATTCACCCACTCCCTAACCCAGGGGTCACTGGACAGGGATCAGGAGCAGGAACCTGGGCTGATTCACCCCCTCTCTAGCCCAGGGGTCACTGGACAGGGATCAGGAGCAGGAACCCGGGCTGATTCACCCCCTCCCTAACCCAGACAGGGATCAGGAGCAGGAACCCAGACTGATTCACCCCCCTTCCCTAACCCAGGGGGTCACTGGACAGGGATCAGGAGCAGGAACCCGGGCTGATTCACCCCCTCCCTAACCCAGGGGTCACTGGACAGGGGATCAGGAGCAGGAACCCGGGCTGATTCACCCCCTCCCTAACCCAGGGATCACTGGACAGGGATCAGGAGCAGGAACCCGGGCTGATTCACCCCCGCTCCCTAACCCAGGGGTCACAGGACAGGATCAGGAGCAGGAACCCAGGCTGATTCACCCCCCTCCCTCACCCAGGGGTCACTGGACAGGGATCAGGAGCAGGAACCCGGGCTGATTCACCCCCTCCCTAACCCAGGGGTCACTGGACAGGGATCAGGAGCAGGAACCCGGGCTGATTCACCCCCTCCCTAACCCAGGGGTCACTGGACAGGGATCAGGAGCAGGAACCCAGGCTGATTCACCCCCCTTCCCTCACCCAGGGGTCACTGGACAGGGATCAGCAGCAGGAACCCGGGCTGATTCACCCCCTCCCTAACCCAGGGGTCACTGGACAGGGAGTCAGGAGCAGTAACCCGGGCTGATTCACCCCCTCCCTAACCCAGGGGTCACAGGACAGGGGATCAGCAGCAGGAACCCGGGCTGATTCACACAGGAAATGAATCATAAAAAATAAACAGCGCCAACAACAAGAAAACACTTCCCCCACCCACTGATAGGAATCAGCCACTGTGTTTGAGGTAGCTTTACTGTGTATCTAACCCCTGCTGTACCTGCCCTGGGAGTGTTTTATGAGCAGAGGGAGCTTTACTCTGTATCTAACCCGTGAGTTTTCTGCACAGTTGCTGAATCGGATTAACACACGGGACACGTGTGTTTTGCAACAGTTTAATCTGAGGGAGAAGTGAAACCCAGGCCTCCATTTCTGTGGGCATTTGAAGAAGTTGGTTAGACTCCAACCTGCCCACAGCCTCTCCTTCCCCCCATGAACCCAAGCATCCTCATTTACCAAAATCTTTTTTAAAATCAACCTTGGGCCTGACCTTGTCCTGCACCGTGACTCTCGGCCCTTCCCTCTGACCCCTGTCCTGCACCGTGACCCTTGGCCCTTCTCCTGAACCTTTACCTGCACCATGATCCTTGACCCTTGGCCCTTCTCCTGACCCCTGTCCTGCGCCATGACCCTTGGCCCTTCCCCTGACCCCTGTCCTACACCGTGTCCCTTGGCCCATCTCCTGACCCTTGAGCCTTGGCCCTTCTCCCTGACCCCTGTCCTGCACCCTGACCCTTGGCCCTTCTCCTGACCCCTGAGCCTTGGCCCTTCTCCTGACCCCTGTCCTGCACCCTGACCCTTGGCCCTTCCCCTGACCCCTGTCCTACACCGTGTCCCTTGGCCCATCTCCTGACCCTTGAGCCTTGGCCCTTCTCCTGACCCCTGTCCTGCACCATGACCCTTTGGCCATCTCCTGACCCTTGAGCCTTGGCCCTTCTCCTGCCCCTGTCCTGCACCCTGACCCTTGGCCCTTCTCCTGACCCCTGTTCTGCACCCTGACCCTTGGCCCTTCTCCTGAGCCTTTACCTGCACTATGACCCTTGACCCTTCTCCTGACCCCTGTCCTACACCCTGACCCTTGGCCCTTCTCCTGAACCTTTACCTGCACCATGACCCTTGACCCTTTTCCTGACCCCTGTCCTGCACCGTGTCCCTTGGCCCAGCTCCTGACCCTTGAGCCTTGGCCCTTCTCCTGACCCCTGTCCTGCACCCTAACCCTTGGCCCTTCTCCTGACCCTTGTCCTGCACCATGAACCCCCTGGCTACACTTATCGCCCCTCCCGGAATGTCCAGGGTTCTCCCGGGATGGAAGGTCGATACCCCAGGACAGACGTACACTGTATTGCTGGATAAACTCCGTGTAATTTCAGCCCCCACACTTGCCACTCCCTCTCAGCCAGGACCCCTGCGCGAGGCCAATGTTCTCCAGCAAAGTTTTTGCGAATGTTTTGACACGTTCTGATTGGAAAGCCCGTGGGCGAAATACCCTGAGCTGAAAAACAACAGAACAAAGGTGAGAATTTTTGAGATCGAGGCGTTGCATAACCGGGAGCCAACGTAAGTCAGCGAGCAGAGGGGGTTGATGGGCGAACGGGACTTTGTGCGAGTTAGACACGGGCAGCCGAGTTTTGGATCACCTCGAGTTTAGGTAGGGTGGAATGTGGCAGAACAAAATCCCAAATCACGCAGTATTGTGGAGATATCAACACAATCCAAGTTACTGAGGGAGTACTGCACTGTCGGAGGGACAGTGCTGAGGGCGCCCTGCACTGTTGGAGGGGCAGTACTGAGGGAGCGCTGCACTGTCAGAAGGGCAGTACTGAGGGAGCGCTGCACTGTCGGAGGGGCAGTACTGAGGGGGAGCTGCACTGTCAGAAGGGCAGTACTGAGGGAGTGCTGCACTGTCAGAGGGGGCAGTTACTGAGGGAGTGCTGCACTGTTGGAGGGGCAGTACTGAGGGAGCACTGCACTGTCGGAAGGGCAGTACTGAGGGAGCGCTGCACTGTCGGAGGGGCAGTACTGAGGGAGAGCTGCACTGTCAGAAGGGCAGTACTGAGGGAGTGCTGCACTGTCGGAAGGGCAGTACTGAGGGAGCGCTGCACTGTCGGAGGGGCAGTACTGAGGGAGCGCTGCACTGTTGGAGGGGCAGTACTGAGGGAGCACCGCACTGTCGGAGGGGCAGTACTGAGGGAGTGCTGCACTGTTGGAGGGGCAGTACTGAGGGAGCACTGCACTGTCGGAGGGGCAGTACTGAGGGAGCACTAAACAGTTGGAGGGGCAGTACTGAGAGAGTGCTGCACTGTCGGAGGGGCAGTACTGAGGGAGTGCTGCACTGTCAGAAGGGCAGTACTGAGGGAGCGCTGCACTGTTGGAGGGGCAGTACTGAGGGAGTGCTGCACTGTCAGAAGGGCAGTACTGAGGGAGCGCTGCACTGTTGGAGGGGCAGTACTGAGGGAGAGCTGCACTGTCGGAGGGCCAGTACTGAGGGAGCACCGCACTGTCGGAGGGGCAGTACTGAGGGAGAGCTGCACTGTCGGAGGGCCAGTACTGAGGGAGCGAGGCGGAGAGGTTTAGGGGGGAAATTCCAGAGCTTGGGGCCTCGGCAGCTGAAGGCACGGCCACCAATGATGGAGTGATTATAATCAGGGATGCTCAAGAGGACAGAATTAGAGGAGCGCAGATATCTTGGGGGGAGGTTGTGGGATTGGAGGAGGTTACAGAGATAGGGAGGCGCGAGGCCATGGAGGGATTTCAAAACAAGGAAGAAAATTTTAAAATCGAGGCGTTGCTTAACCGGGAGCCAATGTAGGTCAGCGAGCACAGGGGTGATGTGTTAGCTGTGGCTCAGTGGCTAGCACACTCGCCTTTGAGTCAGAAGGTTGTGGGTTCAAGTCTCACTCAAGCACATAAAGCTCCAGTGCAGTGCTGAGGGAGTGCTGCACTGTCAGAGGTGCCGTCTTTCGGATGAGACGTTAAACCGAAGCCCCGTCTGTTCTCTCAGGGGGATGTAAAAGATCCCATGGCCACTATTTCGAAGAAGACCAGGGGAGTTCTCCCCGGTGTCCAACATTTCTCCCTCAACCATCATGACAAAAACAGATGATCTGGTCATTATCACATTGCTGTTTGTGGGAGCTTGCTGTGCACAAATTGGCTGCCGTGTTTCCCACATTTACAACAGTGACTCCACTTCAAAAGTAATTCATTGGCTGTAAAGCGCTTTGAGACGTCCAGTGGTCATGAAAGGCGCTATATAAATGCAAGTCTTTTCTTTAATTGGGCGCCGTCTTTCGGATGAGACGTCAAACCGAGGCCCCATCTGCGGACGTAATGGATCCCATGGCCACAGCTGGAAGGAGAGCAGGGGGAGTTCTCCCCGGTGCCCTTGGGCCATATTTAGCCCTCAACCGACATCACTTAAAAACAGATTATCTGCTCGGTATCACATCGCTGTTTGTGGGAGCTTGCTGTGCACAAATTGGCTGCCGTGGGTTTTTTTTTTTTATTCGCTTATGGGATCTGGGCAACGCCGGCAAGGCCAGCATTTATCGCATTTCCCTACATTACAACAGCAACTACACTTCAAAAGTGTGCTGTGAGGAGGATGCCGAGAAACTCCAGTATGATTTGGACAGGTTGGGTGATTGGGCAGAAGCATGGCAGATGCAGTATAATGTGGATAAATGCGAGGTTATCCACTTTGGTGGCAAAAACAGTGATGTGCCTTCAATAACCACAAAACTAGAAGTTATAGGTTTAAACAAGTTGGCTTTTAATTACTAAGAACAGAGCTAACATCTCAACACACTGACTGGCTCACAGGAATGAGTCAGAGAAGTCAGGGAAGAGGAAGTGAAACTATACACCGTGTGGGGGAGGGTAATATACATGAGTACAAAACGAATACAGGCAAGACAAACACATTTCATTACAAACAGGAAGGCAGATTATTATCTGAACGGCAATAGATTGGGAGAAGGGGAAGTGTAACGAGTCCTGGGTGTCCTTGTGCACCAGTCGCTGAAGGTAAGCATGCAGGTGCGCCAGGAGGTTAAGAAGGCAAATGGTATGTTGGCCTTCGTAGCGAGAGGGTTTGAGTACAGGAACAAGGATGTCTTGCTGCATTTGTACAGGGCCTTGGTGAGACCACACCTTGAGTATTTTGTGCAGTTTTGGTTGCCCTATTTGAGGAAGGATGTTCTTGCCATGGAGGGAGTGCAGCAAAGATTCACCAGACTGATACCTGGGATGGCAGGAATGACGTATGAGGAGAGATTGGGTCGATTAGGCTTGTACTCGCTGGAGTTTAGAAGAATGAGAGGGGATCCCATTGAAACTTATAAAATTCTGACAGGACTAGACAGACTAGATGTAGGATGGATGTTCCCGATGGCGGGGGAGTCCAGAACCAGGGGTCACAGTCTAAAGATAAGGGGTAAGCCATTTAGGACAGAGATGAGGAGGAATTTCTTCACCCAGAGAGTGGTGAACGTGTGGAATTCTCTACCACAGAAGACAGTTGAGGCCAATTCATTAAATATATTCAAGAAGGAGTTAGATATATTTCTTAAGGCTAAAGGGATCAAGGGATATGGGGAGAAGGCAGGGACAGGGTACTGAATTTGGATGATCAGCCATGATCTCATTGAATGGCGGAGCAGGCTCGAGGGGCCGAATGGCCTACTCCTGCTCCTATCTTCTCTGTTTCTGTGGTACTTCATTGGCTGTAAAGCGCTTTGCGAGGTCCGGAGGCCATGAAAAGTGCAAGTTCATTCTGTCTTTCAAGTCTGCTGTAAGGCACTGAGAGAAAGACTTTAATCGAGAATAATGAGCTGTGCGACTGGTGAAATCAGAGGGATGGGCTAAAATAGATGGCACATTGAATAGGTGGAGGCCACTCAGCCCCTCGAGCCTGTTCCACCATTCAATCAGATCATGGCTGATCTGCGACCTCACTCCATCTACCCTTAATACCTCTGGTTAACAAAAATCTATCAATCTCCAATTTAAAATGAACAAATGTCCCAAATGACTGCCCCTTTGCGGAAGCGAGTTCTGACGAAAGGCCATCGACCTGAAACGTTAACTCTGTTTCTCTCTGCACAGATGCTGCCTGACCATTCAGAAGAATGAGAGGCGATCTTATTGAAACATATAAGATTGTGAAGGGGTTGGATCGGGTGGATGCGGGGAGGATGTTCCCGATGATGGGTGAAACTAGAACTAGGGGGCATAGTATTAGAATAAGGGGCTGCTCTTTCAAAACTGAGATGAGGAGGAACTACTTCACTCAGAGGGTGGTAGGTCCATGGAATATGCTGCCCCAAAAAGCTGTAGAAGCTACATCATTACATAAATTTAAAACAGAAATAGACAGTTTCCTAGAAGTAAAGGGAATTAAGGGTTACGGGGAGCGGGCAGGAATTTGGACATGAGTCTAGGTTCGGATCGGACATGGCCCTGTGGGTAGCGGAGCGGGCCCAGGGGCCGTGTAGCCTGATCCTGCTCCTATTTCGTGTGTCTAATTCTGTTAGATTCAGGAGATGGTTCTGTGATAGTGGATTGGCGGTTAGGATCAGGTCAGCCATGATCTTATTGAATGGCGGAGCAGGCTCGAGGGGCCGATTGGCCTACTCCAGCTCCTATTTCTTATGTTCTTATGACCTGCTGAGTGTTTCCAGCGTTTTATGTTTTTTAAACTTCTATCACCCTCGGTGTGTAGAAGTGTTTCCTAACTTCACTCCGGAAAGTTCTGGCTCGAATTTATGCCCCCAAGTCCGAGAATCCCCAACCAGTGCAAATAGTTTCTCTCTCTCGCTCTACTCTATCTGTTCCCCTTAATATCCTGAAAACTTCGATCGAATCACCCTTGACCTTCTAAATTCCAGGGAACCTTAGTTTGTGTAATCTCTTCTCGTAATTCAACCCTTGAGAGTCTGGGTATCATTCAGGTAAACCTACGCTGCACTCCCTCCATACTGGGGGAATCATATATTAAAACAAATCATATCAACAACAACAACAACTTGTATTTACATAGCGCCTTTAACCTAGTAAAACGTCCCAAGACAAAAAATTTGACACCGATCCACATAAGGAGAAATTAGGGCAGGTGTCCAAAAGCTTAGTCAAAGAGGGAGGTTTTAAGGAGCGTCTTAAAGGAGGACAGAGAGGTAGCGAGGCGGAGAGGTTTAGACAGGGAATTCCCGAGCTTAGGGCCCAGGCAACAGAAGACACGGCCGCCAATGGCTGAGCGATTATAATCAGGGATGCTCAAGAGGGCAGAATTAGAGGAGCGCAGATATCTCGGAGGGTTGTGGGGCTGAAGGAGATTACAGAGATAGGGAAGGGGGGCGAGGCCACGGAGCGACTCGAAAACAAGGATGAGAATTTTGAAATCGAGGCGTTGCTTAACCGGGAGCCAATGTAGATCAGCGAGCGCAGGTGGTGATGGGCGAACGGGACTCGGTGCGAGTTAGGACACGGGCAGCCGAGTTTTGGATGACCTCAAGTTTACGTAGGGTGGAATGTGGGAGACCAGCCAGGAGTGTGTTGGAATAGTCAAGTCTAGAGGTAACAAAGGCATGGCTGAGGGGTTCAGCAGCGGATGAGCTGAGGCAGGGGCGGAGACGGGCGATGTTACGGAGGTGGAAATAGGCGGTTTATGCTGCGGATATGTGGTCGGAAGCTCATTTCAGGGAACATATAACTCAAATACTTCATTAAATAAGCATCAAAAATAGGCACAAAATTAATCAGCAACAGCCATTTATACAGCGGCTTTAATGTAGTAAAACGTCCCAAGGGCACTTCAAAGGAGTGTAAATCAGACAAAAGTTCAACACCGAGCCACAGAAGGAGATATTAGGACAGGTGAACAAAAGCTTGGTCAAAGAGGTAGGTTTTAAGGAGCGTCTTAAAGGAGGAAAGGGAGGCAGAGAGGCGGAGAGGTTTAGGCAGGGAATTCCAGAGCTTAGGGCCTCGGCAGCTGAAGGCACGGCCGCCAGCGGTGGAACGATGATAATTGAGGGGAATGCGCAAGAGGCCGGAATTGGAGGAGCGCGGAGATCTCGGAGGGGTTGTAGGGGCCGGAGGAGGTTACGGAGCTAGGGAGAAGAGGGGCGGGGCCATGGAGAGGCTTTGAAGATGAGGCTGAGCATTTTAAAATCGAGGCGTTGCCGGACACGAGAGCCAGTGTCGGTCAGCGAGCACGGGGGGGGTGGGGTGGGGTGATGGGGGGGGGGGGGGGGGTTGATGGGTGAAGGGGACTTGGATCGAGTTAGGATACTGGGATAACTGCGGAAGCCTGTCAAAGGGTAGATGAGATGGGTGCCGGGGAAATGGAAATGTGCTTATCTCCACACATGTCCAAGAATATCACCCAGGGTCACTGAGCAGGAGAACTATCAGGGAGGACGTGAGTTTGCAGAAGAGGAGGCCAGTTGGGGTGAAATGGAGGGCAAGGAGAAAATGTTCAATAGATAGCCAATGAATGTTGGAGTATTCACAATGTCACGTGATCAAACATCCAGGAATTTGTCCAATTCTCAGCCCTTCCCCTGACCTGTACTGTGACTCTCGGCCCTTCCCCTGACCTCTGCCCTACAC
>NW_028227133.1:0-10000 GCF_052327205.1 Somniosus microcephalus
GGATTATGCTGTCAAATATTTTGAGCCAGATTTTGATTGGGATTTGGATGTTGTAGAATTTTCTTTTTATTGCATATAGGGCTCTTCGGGCTTTTTCTTTTAGTGCATTCACTGCTATGCTGAAGCTCCCTGATGCTGTAATAGTTAGACCAAGGTAGGTGTAGCTCATAGTGTGTCCTATAGTGGTATCACTGAGGGTAAACTGGTATTTGTTTTCCTGACATCTGGGCCTTTTTTGAAAAATCATGATGTTGGTTTTCTTTAGATTTACTGTTAGAGCCCAATTTTGGCAGTATTTGTCGAGTAGGTCTAGTTGTTGCTGTAATCCCTGTTCTGTGGGGGACAGCAGAACCAGGTCGTCCGCATAGAACAGGGATTTCACTTCTCCATCAAGGAGACGGAGACCTGGTGACTCGCTTTGCTCCAGCATGTCTGCTAATTCATTTATGTATATGTTGAACAGGGTCGGGCTCAAATTGCAGCCCTGCCGGACGCCTCTTCTCTGGGTGAAGAAATCGGTGCGTTTGTCTCCAATTTTGACCCCGCATTTGTTTTTCAGATTACATTGATTTAATAAGGTCATAGACTTTGCCCCCTATTCCACACTGAAGAAGTTTATAATAGAGCCCTTCGTGCCATATAGAGTCAAAGGCTTTCTTGAAGTCGATGAAACAGGCGAATATTTTCCCATTTTTTGTTTGGTGTATATGTTTTTCAATGAGGGTGTGAAGGGTATAGATATGGTCGGCGGTGCGGTGTTTTGGGAGAAAGCCTATTTGGTTTTTTCTGAGGATATTATGTTTGTTAAGGAAATCAAGTAATCTACTATTTAGAATACTGCAGAATAACTTCCCTAGACAACTGTTGACACAGATGCCGCGGTAGTTATTTGGGTCTGATTTGTTTCCGCTTTTATATATGGGGGAGATTAGTCCTTGGCACCAGATATCGGGAAAACAGCCTGAACGTAATATGATGTTGAATAATTTGAGTACCGCACCCTGCATCTCCATATTGCTGAACTTGAGCATTTCATTTTTGATGTTGTCTGGGCCACAGGCTTTCTTTAGGTGGAGAGATTTTGTTTTTGTGGCCAGTTCTTTCCATGTGATTGGGGAGTCTAGAGGGTTTTGGTTGTCTTTAATTGTTGCTTCTAATGTGTGGAGTTTTTCTGTGACCTGATGTTGACTTGGGTTTGTTTCGTTTATTGGGATGTCTTTGTAGAGGTTTTCAAAATGTGTTCTCCAGATGTCGCCATCTTGGATTGGTAATGCTTGCAATTGTGTTGTACTCAGGTTATTCCACATTTCCCAGAATTGTTTTGGATTGGTGGAGTTTTCAATTTCTTCGAGTATTTTGTGGGTATAGTTTTGTGTTTTGTTCCTAATGGTGTGTTTATATCTTTTGAGGGTTTCATTGTATCTAGTACGTAGGTCCGGATTGTTTGGTTGCCGATGCTTTTGGTTTGATATTTTTCTCAGGTCTTTTCTGGCATTTTTGCATTCGTGGTCAAACCATTTCTTATTTTTATTTTGTCTTTTGTGACGCTTCCTCTTCTGTTTCACGAGGCCGGCTTTTACAGCTGCCTCATGGAAGATCATATTTATATCCTCTATGGCCATGTTTACACCATCTCTGGTGATCTCATATAGATTTTCTTTAAATTTTGAAATTTTACTTGTGAGATCAGGTGAATTTAGTGCTGTGATGAATTTATCTCCACTGTCTGGGGCCCATCTGTATGTCTGGTTTATTTTATGTAGCTTACTGGGTTCCTTTTTTGTGTCTGTAGTTTGGGCAGAAAGTTTAAGGTACACATTTATTTGGTTATGGTCTGAGAGGGGGGATTGCTGCCTGACAGTGAATGCGTTGATATCGCAGGGGTCCAGGTCAGTGATTGTATAATCCACCACACTAGACCCAAGAGTTGAGGAATATGTGAGTCTCCCTAAGGAGTCCCCTCTGAACCTACCGTTAACTATGTACAGGCCTAAGGCTCGGCAGAGTTGCACTACCTCCCTACCGCTTTTATTTATTTCACAATCGAGGTTGTTCCGGTTTGCGATGGCTGGTGTGACATATAGAGGGGTCTGGCCAAACACATGGTTGTTGCCCTGTGGGTCTATGAAGTCAGGTTCACATCCGGTCCTTGCATTTAGGTCCCCACATAGTAGCACCTTTCCTTGGGCCTGGAAATGGCTGATTTCCATGTGGAGAGTGTCAAATATCTCCTCTTCAAAATATGGCGATTCTATTGGAGGTATGTAGATCGCACATAAGTAAACATCGTTTTTTGCTATTCCTATATTTTTATCTAATTTTAGCCATACGTGTGATTTTCCCTGTTTTATCGGTGAGATGTGTTTGTTCAGTTCTCCTTTATACCACACCAGGATTCCCCCGGAGGTTCTGCCCTTGCGTGTCTTAGTGTTCTTTACTGAGGGCACAATGATTTCATGGTACATTGGAGGACAGTGGGTCGGCATGTCCTTTTGGCACCATGTTTCTGTTAACACAATTATATCAATGTCTTTTATAGCTTTTAGGAATTCAGGGTCTGTACTCTTCATCCCAAAAGTTGAGGAGCGGAGACCCTGGATATTCCAGCAGCTTATGTGGAAAGAACGCATTTATATAGTTAAAAAAAAACGAAATAAAATGGACCTATTTTGTGGGATGAGTGTGGAAACACTATTTTCTATAATGCTAAATGATGATTTAGTATAAATTTCATGAGGCATGCACATATAGCTATCTAATAATAGTAATAATAATGATAAGATAACAATAATGATAATGATAAATAACAATATTAATAATTTAGTGCATTCCTCTCCGGCTTTCTATCAGGCTGTTCATCATCGTCATGATCTTTCTCAGTTCTTGGTCTACAGTCTGTGGTCTAGAGGGGGGTCTTGGGTCAGGTATAAAAGCACGGTTCTGTTGTTGGTTTTGTATAGGGGGGTGGGGGACATTGGTGGTCCTGTTTGGGTTACGGCTCCCAATGGTCGAGGGGGTGGGAGGGCTGCGTCTTTTGGCAGTGTTTATGAGGTTTCTTGCGAAGACCCACATCCGCTGTTTGAGTAGATGTATTTCGTCATAGAGGTCCCTTGTGTTGATGTTTGGATGATGGGCCAGGTAGACGTTGGGGAAGACAGAACATCTCGTGTCGATCTCCCTGTTGGTGTTGTGGATTATATAGGCTGGGGTGTCCTTTCTGGGCAGTAGTGTGGAGATCACGATCCGCGCCTCGGGGAATTCCTTGCTGGCCTTTTCCGCCATCCTGCTCACCGCCCTAGCAGTGCCTTCCTGTAGGGTGCGTAGGTCGTTTGTGCCTGTGTGGATCACAAGCCATTTGGGGCTTCCAAGGGATTCTTTGTTCAGGATCTTCATTGCATGGTCTGTGTTGCTGCACCATTTTTTCAGGACTTGATGACCTGGGAACAGCCTCTGGGGGTCCAGAAACTTTCCGTTGGAGTCGGTCAGCAGGACCGCCTGAGGGGCTGGTTTTTCAGACTGGGTAGCAGTAGTCTGGGCAGGACTCGACTGATGGCTGGTTGTTGGCTGGGTTTCTGGGATATGTTGTGTGGCAGGAGCAGGGTTTGAGGCTTTCGGTGTGTCCTCGTGTGGGGGGGCATCTGACGGGTTCTGTGTCCCTGTGTGTGAGGACTGGGTAGCGGTAGTCTGGGCAGGACTCGACTGAGGGCTGGTTGTTGGCTGGGTTTCTGGGATAAGCTGTGTGGCAGGAACGGGGTTTGTGGCTTTCGGTGTGTCCTCGTGTGGGGTGGCATCCGACGGGTTCTGTGTCCTTGTGTGTGTTGTTTTTTGGACCTTAAGAGGTTTGTGTTGCCTGCTGAGCCTTTCTACGGCCTCCATCGTTTTGTTTAGCTGGTGTAGAAGTGCCTTACTTCTTAGCTCTGGGTAATGACTCAATACACACTTGGATTCGTCAGACGGACAGGCCTTTTATTTAACTTCTCTTGCAAGGGGAATCAGTACCTCCACTCAAGGGGTGAGGCTACTATTCCAATGATACAGTGTAAACGTTCTATATTTATACAGTGTAACAAACAAGTTTGATTGAAATCCCTTTGTTCCTCTATCAGGATACATTTTAGATTAATCATCAGGTAGAAATAACATATTGACAGAAGGATCCTGGACACATAAGTCAACCGTTAATCTATAACAGGGCATGAATCGTGTAACCGGAGGTCCTCTTTAATCATATATAAGGGAGGCAAGCTTTGCTTTCGGTCACAAGTTATCAGGTCATTGGTACATCAAAGAAACTCATTATTCCACTTCTACATTCTCATTAGGTGGGTAGACATCTGTTCCTGGCTGCAGTCCGAGTACTTACAATAGCTCTAGTTACACATCGACACTTGCCCAGTGTCAAGTCTGAAAACTTTTACCCAGCAAGCACTTGAAATTAACCCCTTATATCATGTAGAGTTCCTCATTCCCCCCTTTTGTCCTTTCTAAGGACAATCTATTTCGCTAAGTTTAAGAAACTCTACATCAAAGGTCTCACCCTTAATATCCTCATATTCAGACATCATTGGTACTGGAGGAGTTGACGTTAATAAGGAAAGGACTTTTGTACACAATAATTTTAAACAACCAATCAATAAACTAATTAAAATTATTATCATCACAATTGCGATTAAGGTTTCCAAAATTTGCTTTCCTAGTGCTCCTCCCCATCCTGAAATCCAATCCCACATGGACCATGGTTCAGGTTGACGTAGTTTCTCTACAGCCTCCTTTATGTGGTTTACCAGGTTGGTGATATTTTCTGAGCTATCTGGGATATAGGTGCAACATTCGGTTTTTATGATTGCACATGTGCCCCCTTTTGCCAACAATTAGTCCAGAGCCATGCGGTTTTGTAAAGCAACAGTGCGCATAGCCACCATTTCTGCGTTTATCATTGGCTATTTGTTCCAGCACTGCTGCCATGTTTATAGATTCTCTTGCCAGCTTCCCTGTTCCATACCAGGGAAATGCTATAGCAAAGAACCTTTCAGTTTCTGTAATGGCTCGTTTTACTCGTGTCCCAGGGTGGCTATCCAAAGATGAAATATGATGTATATAGGGCACTACATATCCCAAGTAACATGACCCAGTCCAATTTTGTGGTAACCAAGGGTATGCTCTATGCCCACAGATGAAATAGGTGTTATTATAGGCTTCAAATTTGTTCCATATCTGGTGCATCATTCCTATTCCGTATTCTCCTTTCCAGATTTTTTTGCTAGTCAAATTTTGTACTGTGGACAGATTCCACCATCCCCAATAAGGCCATTCGATTGCACCTGGTGGTTTAGTAGTAGTTTTAGTCAAAGTGTAGTTACATTTGCACTCACTCCATCCAACCATCAATCCTTCTCCATTGTCGTTTACAAGACAGACTTCTCCTTTTGTTTTATTTATGGTTCCCATTGACGTAACTAATAGACTCTCTGGATTCCTTCGATTATCATATAGGGGATGAAACCACCCTTCAAATTTTATAAGGTTGTATCCTGCATCTTTCCATTCATTTTCCAACTGATCTGGGTTTAAACTATTTTGGGTCTGAAATGTACTGGCTGCCTCCTTATTCCAGGTGGTATTAGACTGTAATAACCACCCTACCATCTCTTCTATCTCGAAGGGAATGGGCCTTAGAGGTATTCCACCCTCTGCATGCACAGGGATGTGG
This sequence comes from Somniosus microcephalus, assembly GCF_052327205.1. Taxonomy (NCBI): domain Eukaryota; kingdom Metazoa; phylum Chordata; class Chondrichthyes; order Squaliformes; family Somniosidae; genus Somniosus; species Somniosus microcephalus. The sequence continues at coordinate 5,711 of NW_028227133.1, forward strand.
CTGCATATCCAGCATTTGGCAAGGTTCTGTTTTTTTAGCATACAGATAGCTCATGTATACAAAGGTATTAACTTGATGATAGTTATGCTTATTTAACAGTCTTCTACTTCTCCCTCCTTGTTTCCTAGCGGTCCTATTAATTTTTCTTTTCTGAGTAATTGATGTTGAAACGAGGGGTTGTGTAAAAGGATTATCACAAAACATTAACTTAGCTGTCAGGGCCAGTCCTCCTCTTGAATTACCATTGCAGAAAACCCCTCCGTTCGCAGTTTTGTCACTTGGTAATACAGTATCAGGGCATGTGACCCACAGCTTATCAAGCCTCTGTCCACTATCTTCTTCTACTATCTTACCCTGTCTTACCCTAAGATTTAGGGGTTGATACGGGGGTACCTGCATAGTATGGTCCTGAAGCTGAACTTTCATGGTCTCATTATAGCATATAACATAAAAGAGATTTTTGGTTAAAAGTACACATTCTTCTATACATAGTTTGCCTTTCAGAGGATCTGGGTAAATCCATATGGCAGTTTCAATTATCGTTAACAAAAGGAACAATCTCATCAGAGTCCAAATCCAGTTCATCTTGGTAGTGTATTGTCTTCAACTGATGCCTTCTTACAATGGGACGCGTGTATCCATGTTGGTCGCTCCTTTACTTTTACAGCGGTGTTTGTGGTCAGGAGTACTTGGAAGGGTCCCTCAAATCTGGGTTGAAGGCCATTCTTTCGTTTGAAGATTTTTATGTAAACGTTATCTCCTGGCTCGAAAGTATGGCACTTTCCTTCAGCGGGATCGACCTGGGCTTCCTTCACCTGTTGATGGAAACTAGAAATGCATTTGGTTAGTGCAATGCAATAACTCAACATCTCTTCCTCCATTTTATGAATGTCCATTTGTTTAGCTGTTAAAGGTGCCGAAAAAGGCAATCTTTGTGGTCTTCCCATGACGATCTCGTGAGGCGACAATCCTGTAATTCTGTTGGTAGCAGACCGCATTGTCATTAAAGCTATGGGTAACAAATCAACCCATTTAAGTCCAGTTTCTTTACACAGTTTTGCAAGCTTGTTTTTCAGCATCCCGTTATATCTTTCCACTAGTCCAGCCGACTGTGGATGATAACTACAATGAAGGTGCTGGTTAATCTGTAAAGCTTTGCATAGTTCCTTAATCACTGTTCCCGTAAAATGGGACCCATTGTCACTTGACAGTTTTGCTGGTATCCCAAAGCGAGGTACAATGTCCTTCAATAAACATTTAGCAACAGTAGTAGCGTCATTCTTTCTACAAGGAAACGCTTCAATCCATCTTGAAAACATATCAATAATAACTAATATATATTTAAAGCTCATACATACAGGTAATTCAATAAAATCCATTTGTAAGTGTACAAAAGGGCCCATGGGGTTTGGGTGGGATGCGGGCTGTACCTTCTTTATTTTCCCTGCATTTATGGTCTGGCAGATAGTACAATTTTCACATATTTGTTTTGCCAACTTTGAGATTCCTGGTGCATACCAGGTCTTGAGGATATAGTCCGCCATCCCCCTTTTGCCCGCATGGGTGAATTTATGAACACATCGGGCAATTGGTGATAGTAATGATTTGGGTGCCACCATGCGGCCGTCATGATGAACCCATAAGCCGTCAGTGTTTTTTAAAACAATGATTAACAACCCATTCCTTTACTTCATCAGAACTGGCCCTATCTTGATGGGTCAGCACATCATCTAAGGACGGGGGCTGCGGTATCTCTGGCTTTTCCCTAACAGGGAAGGCTGAAACTTGTCGTTCAGTACTTGATATAGCTACTGACTTAGCAGCGCTATCTGCAGCAGCGTTTCCAAGCGCAACCTTGTCCAAATGCCCCGTGTGCGCTTGGCACTTAATAATTGCAATCTGTTTACGTCTCTGAATAGCTAGTAAAAGATTTTTCACTTCTTGTGCATTTTTAATCTGGGTTCCCGAGGAAGTCAGGTAACCGCGAATTTTCCAAATTTGTCATGCTCATGTCCAATAGTGGTCTGGTTATTTCTAAATAGTTCAATATCCATTGTCTACAATAGCCAGTCATTCCTAGAAAATGCTTCATTTCTCTTTTAGTTTTTGGCAACGATGTGTTGCAAACGACCTTTATTCTATCCGGCGTTAACTCCCTGTTTTAACAATGATTCCATCACTGGCTCAATTCCTTTTTCTGCTTTCTCTGACAATGGATACTGTGACCTTTTGGGTAATGGTGCAGCTGGATTAATTGTAACTTTATAGGGCTGTGCAGTCTAATAGTTAGGAGGTATTTTAAATTTAAAAACGGCTGATAATCTTGTCCTGTTTTGTCATAGCAGGCCGTGCAGTGCAATTTTGAATGCCATTTCCCTAGTTTCAGGGATTCCTGGTGTTGTTTTATGGAGCTTGTAACGAATCCCCACGCTCCTAACAGACTGACAAGTTTGGGACTCAAACTTGGGTCGGCAATTTCCCATGCGTAAAGAACAGGGTGTTTTATTTCTGTTACTGGGTACGCATATGCCTTATCTACTTGGATTTCTACCGTTACTCCTGATGGGGAGCAAATAATTGTAGCATTAATTTTGCACAGCAAGTCTCTTCCACATAAATTCATAGAGACATCTCCTGATAACAGAAAGGAGTGTTCTTCCTCAAATTCTTCTACTTTTACTGTGAGGGGAGTCGATTGATTCAAGCGTTGTAGTATTCCAGCCAATCCAGCTATCGGGGTCTTTTTCCCATTAATAGGCATTCCTTCAGAATATCCTTTCCCTAACACTGAAAAGGTTGCTCCTGTATCTACTAAAATGACATAGGTCTCCCAGCTATTTGCATTTTAATTTCAGGTTCGCTGCGTGAATTTAAAGAAACAACGGGCATTTGGTGGTCTGTGGCGCCTGGGGCTGCTGGTGTCAGTCAGTAATTCTGATCTCTATTTCTCCTAAATCCCTGTCCGTTTGTAGGGTAACCTCCTGACTGGTCCGAAAAAGGGTTATGGACAGTGAAATTAGGACCTTTATTCTCTAACGGAGGTCCATTATTGGAGGTTTTGTTCTGACGATTTTTCACAGGGCATTGGTTTGCCCAATGTCCGGGTTGTCCGCAATTGTAACAATTACCAGATCGTCCATACCCTCTTACTCTACCACGTCTTCCTCTATATTCCCCTCTATTCATCCTTCTATAGTTACCTTGTTATCCTACCATAATAGAGGAGAAAGGTGTTTCTTCGGGGTAATTTTTTTTTCTGACTCAACAAACATAGAGGCAGTCTTTTTATCTGGCTGTTCTCTATTTCTCTCTCGTCCGTTAAACATTTCTCGAGGCAAGTAATTCTTTCTATGTTAAATGACTATCTGAGGGAAAGGGTCTAGTCTTATTTACAGTCCATTTGGACCAATTTGGTAGGTGATCAATGGATGATTGACCAGTTCTTTAACATAAAGGCTGCTGGCGTGCCTTTCTCGGGTGGCTTACTGGCGCTAGCACTCATTTTAGCAGCTTAAATGGTTCACTTAAAACAATCTAAACTCCCGTGACAATCCATGATCTGCGTTGTACGCCCCTACAGATCAGATTAATAAACTATACATACGTATAAAACTCGAGGGTTCTCAACCCTCGTGGAAGGTATTTCTAACTGGGGAAAATACTGAATCCACAATAGCTTAGTGGATCATGTAAAAGACATCACTATTTTCTCAACCATACATTCCGCCGCGGGACTCACTTCCCCGGCTTGGGTCTTTTCCAACCCCTTCTGCAGTTTTTTTTCAGCTTAAATATTTTAGTTAAAACATACAACAATTCCGTAACACTCTATGATCTGCGTGGGACGCCTCTACAGATCAGACATGACTAAACATTAATACATATAACAATAAACAATAAACAATACACTTGTTAAACAACAACCAAAGTGTTACTAAATCCCCAACCTATGCAGCCTTACTGGACAAAGCTGCAAAGTTGATTGATAATAACAAGTAGTTAAATACTCACTCTCATAAACATTAAACATTGACACTGTGTTTCAGACAATCGCCCACTCTTCTCTCCTTTTACCATATTCCCTTTAGCCAAATCTTTAGCAAAAAGGGCCTTCAATTTGTCCCAGCTAACTTCAAGCTGGAACCTTGCTAGTTCAATTTCCAGTAAATCGCTAGCTCCTTAGTTAATCAAATTCCTGACTTAACCTTCTCTCTCAGCAAGCTGGAACCTTGCTAGTTCAATTTCCAATAAATCGCTAGCTCCTTAGTTAATCAAATTCCTGACTTAACC
>NW_028227134.1:0-14969 GCF_052327205.1 Somniosus microcephalus
GTGACTGGTAAACATTCGATGATGGTCCAGTGAAATAACTCAACAGGGTCAACCGTCGGTGCCTCCTCCTCTGTAGGAAGTGGCAGGCGCAACAGCCCATCAGCATTACCATGCTGCTTTGTACCTTTGAATTCAATCTGATATTGATGTGCCCCTAGGAAAAGGGACCATCTCTGGAGTCTCTGTGCTGTCATCACCGAAACACCCTTCTTAGGGTTAAAAATGGATACCAACGGCTGGTGGTCTGTCAGAAGCGTAAACTTTTGGCCCTGCAGGTAATGATTAAATTTCTTTACTCCCCACACAAGGCTGAGAGCCTCCCTATCTATCTGAGCATAGTTACACTCCGCTGAGGGCAATGATCTGGATGCGAACGCGACTGGCCTCTCCAGGCCATTTGGCAACTTGTGTGAGAGTACTGCCCCAATACCATATGGAGAAGCATCACAAGCCAAACGAATAGGCAGCGTTGGGTTGAAGTGAGCCAACACTTCCTCTGAGGTGATCAATGCCTTGCTTTTGCGAAAGGCCCTCTTACAGTCCTCGCTCCACTTCCATGGTACTCCCTTCTGCAAAAGAGCATTCAGCGGGTGCAGCACCGTGGATAAATTTGGCAGAAACTTATGGTAATAGTTAATCAACCCTAGGAACGACCTCAACTGGGACACATTATCCGGAGCGGGAGCCTTCACAACAGCTTTGATCTTGTCAGGAGACTTATGAAGCCCCTCCTGGTCAATGACATGACCACAGTACAAGATCCGCTTCTGAAAGAACTCACATTTCTGGCGATTAACTCGAAGTCCATATTCTTTCAATCTGGTGAGCAGCAGTTCCAAATTTGCAAGGTGTTCCTCGTCATCATCTCCTGTAATCAGAATATCATCCAGGTAACATTGTGTGCCTGGAATTCCCTGTAATACCTGCTCCATGGCCCTCTGCCAAATTGCTGGAGCCTATGCCACTCCAAAAACCAGTCTATTATACCGGTACAAGCCTCTATGCGTGTTGATCGTGAGATACTGGCGTGACTCTTCCTCAACTTCCATCTGTAAGTACGCCTGCGCCAGGTCTATCTTGGTGAAGTGTTTCCCGCCAGACAACGAAGCGAAGATATCCTCAATCCGCGGAAGCGGATACTGCACCGTGTGAAGCATCGGATTAACAGTGATCTTGAAATCTCCACAGATGCGAACCTTCCCCGGTTCCCCCGGCTTGTTGCTCGATGAACGCTTCATGACGGGAACAATGGGCGTAGCCCACTCACTCCAGTCTACCTTAGACAGTACTGCTGAACATTCTAGCCCTTCCAGCTCAGCTTCCACAGCAGGTCGTATCGCATAAGGTACCGGTCTGGCTTTGAAAAATTTCGGGTTTACATGTTCTTCAACCTTGATGTTTGCCGTAATTCCTCTCAGTGTTCCCAGTCCCTGTTGGAACACCTCTTTAGCATCGTCCAATATTCTGGACAATCGCTTAGGTTTGACATCTTTTTTACTGGAATCTACCGTTAGTGCTTTTAAGGAATGCCAGTCCATATTTATTTTCCTAATCCACTCCCGTCCCAGTAGTGGTGGACCTCCCTCAGGTAGCACATATAAGTCCATTCCTCGGCTTTCTTTGCCCTTGTGGACCACCTTTACCTCTATCTTCCCGATGGGGTATACTCTTTGCCCCGTGTATGTTTTCAATACAATCTCCGTATCCCGTAGGGGAATATGTGGGAATAACCTTTTGTAATCTTGCTTATTCATGACCGTCAATGCTGATCCAGTGTCCAATTCCATCTTCACTTGGACTCCTGCTATCTGAAGTGTGACCCAAATTGTTTGGAGGTCTGCTTCCTTACCAACATTGTGTACTCTTAGACTACCCAGTTCATTACTGCTGGAGTCTGAATCTGACTTCTGTTCGTTCGAACTGTTCTCTGTCACCTTGTGTACCTTTCTGTACTTTTCCTGCGGTGACTTTTTGTTGCTGGTCTTCTTTCCTGACCGGCATACTTTAGCTTTGTGACCAAGCCTGCCACATTTTCTGCATTCCTGATTTTTGAACCAGCACTGGTTCTGATCGTGCGTTGTCTTTCCACAATGATAACATTTTACTGTACCCAAGACCATTTGATTGGTGCTGAGTTCCGGTGACCGTAGCTGCATTTCCGCCGTGCCTCTCGCTGCGGCTTCTTGCGATGCTGCAATAGTGACAGCTTTATCAAGCGTAAGATCATTCTCCTCAAGCAGTCGCTTTTGTGTTCCTTCTTTTAACAATCCACACACAAATTTATCTCTCAGCGCATCTGCTAGTCCTGTTCCAAACTGACAGTACTTCGATAGCTTACGCAGTTCAATTAAAAATTCAGCGTTGCTTTCGTCTTTCAGCTGCGTTCTTCTGTAAAATTTAAATCGTTCCGCTATCATCAGCGGCGTGGGGTTTAAATGATTTTTCAGGACAGTAACAATATTCGCGAAAGTCTGATCTGCCGGTTTATTTGGTGATAGAAGGTGCTTCAATAGCCCGTATGTCTTCGCACCCATTGAGCTTAATAAGGTTAGTGCTTTCTCATCATCTGGTACCTTATTTGCTTTACAATAAACTTCCATGCGTTCTACATACGTGGTCCAATCTTCGATATCGCTATCAAAGGTATTAATGTTCCCATGTTTAGGCATCCTTGCAAGTTTTTAAATTTTTCTTTTTCTCAAAATGGCGGCTTCCCGCGCTCGTCTTCTTCCCCCGCCGACTACAATGGCGGATTCCCGCGTTTGCCTTCTTCCCCCGCTGGCTGCAATGGCGATTGCCGTGCTGCTGCCGTTCTCGCCTCCCCAGCGGTTCTCAATTCCCCGACGCTGCTTTGCCTCGCAGCCCCGCTTGCAGCCCGGTCCTTTACACCGGCTGCGTTTGAGTTCTCCGCGGCTCTCGTGCCTTAAGCTGCCCCAGTCGCTGCGCCTCTCGGCCTCGATTGCAGCCCGGCAATTTTTACCGGCCGTGGTCGAGTTCTCCGCCCTTATTCCTCCGTTTTCCCTCCCCTACTCCACAGCCAACGCGGCCGACTTTCTGCTCGTGTCACTGATCGGCTTACCCACCACCGTGGTAGAAGGGATGATCACTGCCTGTCGCTGATGGAGGGCTTCGTGGTCAGAATTTTTCTTTTTAACCCGGGTTCTCGATGCCTCCCGTGCGATGGTGCTCAGCAGGATGATGAGGGCGGATGCTTCTTCTCGACGCCCGTTCTGAGGACGAAGCTGCCTTGGATGTAAAACTGCCGCAGGGTAAGATCGGACTCGTCGCCACTGTTGAGTCTGTGTGTCCCAGTTATGCATAGGATCAATCACTGGACACAGACAACAAGAATAACTTTTAACAGGTCTTTACTATTCGGAGGTCAGGGCTGAACTGCCCAGCAAATCCCTACACAACACTTATATACCGGTGTGGTCACCACCGGTATTACAGTATACAGCAGCCAAGAGAAAGTAGTACATCTCTTAAGGTAGTTCTCTTAAGGTGGAACAGGTTACATACACCACAAAAGCCATAGAAAATGATGCCAGGAGAAAATAGCAGCTTTGTTCCACATTCCAATTAGATTTCATTTTTTTAAAAACACTTGAATTTTAAAAGCAAATAAAGCCTCTTTGAATAAACAGATAGAAAAATAGGGTAACAGTGGGAGGGGGGAGGGAAGCTGGTTGAGGGTGAGGGACCTCTGACCTCTTGCCACGTGCCCTGAGCAGGAACAAGGGGGAGTGGATGAAGGATTAAGGGCGAGGTGAATGACAGTGGAACAAGGTGGAGGAGGGAGCATGAGTGATTGGTGGAGGGGATGGGAAAGGAGACACATTTTCTCTGTGACCTACATCTGAATACAGCCTGCAACCATTGATGGCTGTTTTTCCCCCTTCCATCCAGGTGGGAGGTAATGGTTGGCATAGCACAGAAAGGAAAAAGACAGAGAAACAAAATGAAGAGCTAAGGGCAGTGAAATAGAATAGAAGAGAGAGAGAACCAGAGAAGAAAAGACAAAGAGAGAAAAACAGCAACATGAAGATAGCTGAGAAAGGTCATTGAGAGACCGTATTCTGTGACTTATTGTGTGCTACAGCACCAACTTGTATCATGCCTTTAACATAGTAAAACATCCCAAGGCATTTCACCGGAGCATTATCAAACAAAATTTGACACTGAGCCACATAAAGAGATATTAACACAGCCGACCAAAAGCTGGATCAAAGAGCTAGGTTTTAAGGAACATCTTAAAGGAGGAGAGAGAGGTAGGGATGCAGAGAGGTTTAGGGAGGGAAATTTCAGACCTTAGGGCTCAGGCAGCTGAAGGTACAGCTGCCAGTGGTGGAGCGAATAAAATCGGGGATGCGCAAGGGACTAGAATTGAAGGCGCGCAGAGATCTTGGAGGGTTGTAGGGCTGGTGGAGGTTACAGAAGGGCAAGGCCATGGAGGGATTTGAAAACAAGGATGAAAATTTTGAAATCGTGGCATTTCTGGATCGGAAGGTCAGGGCGATGGGTAACCGGGACTTGGTGCAAGCTAGGGTACGGGCAGTAGAGTTCTGGATGAGCTCAAGTTTACGGAGGGTGGACGATGGGAGACCGGCCATTGGAATAGTTCAGTCTACAGATTATCCGATAGAGTACATCTGCATATACTTCCTGTTAACTTTATCTATGATAAATTCTTAGGTCCACACTTATAATGGGAACTGTCCAGTAAATTTGTCACACTGCAATTATACCTTTCTGCCAGTGGAACTACTGCAGTGCTGCCACTGGCCAGAGGGTGTAATTACAACACAACAAGTTTACATACTCAGTTTCCATTATAAATGTTGATGTAGGAATTTATAATGGAACAATAAAAATAAGGACAGAATATGTGACTTTAAAATGGGACTGAATTATGTCTGTACACCCTGATCTGATTACCCCTGCCCTCTAACCCCACTTCACCTGAAGACTAACTACACTTGGTCTTGACTCCCTGTGTGCAATGCCATGGGAGATTAACTTCTGTGAATACATAATTTGTGCATCAAGTTTCTCAATGCCCATTTTTAAATCGGTCTGCCTTACATTGAGTGCTTCAACAGTAATTGTGGTTGTTTGCAAAAAGGAAGTTTAAAACTACCACAATCTTATCAAATTTATCAGCACATACAAGCAACAAAATGATATATTTTTTAAAAATTACATTAAATAACTTCTCCATTTGTAATTGGGTCAACAGAATTGAAGTTCCAAATAATAACATACCTAGAAATACTATTTGAACAGGTTTTCTTAGAACAAAAATACTATACTCCTAAACCTTAATTTGCAGCTTATCTCCTTGTTTACGTTGATTGCCTGCCTCACAGATTTCTGTCAGAACTGCGTGCTGTGCTGGCTGTCCAGCTGTTTGATGGTCCCTGAGGGGTTTCTGGCCACTTGGGAACAGAGTATCATTACAAGAATAGTACAAACGTTGCTCCCTGCTGACACACAATTAGGCTCACTTGTGTCAGTAGCTGGCACAGCAGTTGACAAACACTATGGAATAAATGAATTCTTGTGCCACTGAGTAGCAGACAGCTCCAGTATCAGACTGTGTTTATTATATTGCCCAAGCTCCAAATCACACACAAATATGATCTCATGCAAATCCACTCCAAGAGGTTTCGAAGGTTTTAAAATCAGCCTTTCTACACAAACATCAGTCCACTAAAATGCAGCTTCACAGTCTTTGGATTGCTGTTATTTCCGTATGAAGTAATCTGACCATAAGCCATATACTCAGGAGAAAGTTTACGCTGTGTGCTTAAAATTACTTTAACATAGCTGTGTAAGAAAGAAAGATGCCTTTCACAACCTCAGGATGTCGTAAAGCACTTTGCAGCCAATGAAGTACTGTCACTGTTGTAATGTAGGGAAACACGGCAGGCAATTTGCGCACAGCAAGGTCCCAGCAAGCAGCAATGAGATAAATGACCAGAGAATCTGTTTTATGTGATGTTGTTTGAGGGTTAAATATTGGTCAGGACACCAGGGATAACTGAAATAGTGCCATGGGATCTTTTATGTCCACCTGAGAGAGTTGACAGGGCCTCGGTTTAACGTCTCATTCGAAAGACGGCACCTCTGACAGTGCAGGACTCCCTCAGCACTGCACTAGAGTGTTAGACTTGATATATGTGCTCAAGTCTCTGGAGTGGGATTTGAATCCACAACCTTCTAAGTCAGAGGCAACAGTACTACCCACTGAGCCACAGCTGACACCTTAAGATACACACTTCATTTTACCAATGGTATATATAAATATATACTATGATGATAGCTTTCTATAACACCTTCCGTAAATCTGACAATGCACATTGTAGGGCCTGGTCCACAGAGAATTTTATTTTGCTTAGGATTCAACTCAACTTGCCCACTGTTATTTGTGAATTGGAGAGTTTGACCCTTATTCCATCAGTGTCTGCATGTATCTCCTTCAATTAGCGAGAATAACATTACACTGTGCCCGACAACTGCAGTGAATCAGATGCAAGCATCCACTCCCTCCTCTGGATCAGTCAACCTAATACCACCATTAGGACCCATACCCTGCCATGGAATTACAATGGGAAATAGTGACATTGCATAATTCCAAGGGTCCATTCCTCCCTACCTGCAGGGACACGGGGTTATACATGGCCAAGGGTGTCATCATGTAAAGATCCTTTCATATTTTTCTCCCTCTCTGTTCTTCCAGGTTTTGCAGCATCACACATTAAAGTCTGGCTGAGACAAAAGGCAGAAGACCTACTCCCAGACCTGGTCAATGATACTGTTCAGCTGGCTGGCCAAAGACTTGCAATAGAAGCCAAGGCTGACTTGCAGTCCCATTTCCCTATTCTCCCTATGGGAAAGCACTCCAGTTGATATCAGGAATCGTGGGTGCAAATATAGATCTTAACATTCCATGGTATCCACAGTACACTGTGCCGTGTGCTGCCCTGGACTAACTTTTGAATAATAATTTGGGGTAAATGTTGCTGTGGCATCAGTTAATTGCCTTAGATAGGGTGCCAGCCAATTACTCCTTCCAGTAAGTCCATGATAGGGGAAAGCTTTCTGATCTATCTCGAGGTGGGCAGTGATTTTTTTGAAAGATCTGCTAGAGAAACAAGATACCAATTCATAAAGTGTTTGGAACTATGATAACGTAGAGATAATGGACTCTACCTGCACTGCCTGGGAAAGTGAGAATAGCAGAGTTGAAGGGCTCAGCAGATCGACTTGTCTATCCTGTGTTCCTTGATAATGATGCAGGCATTGACTCATTCATTAATACTCAGTTAATACTTGACAATCCTCAAACTGCAATGCAATCTCACACTCACTGAGAACACAATGCTTCTTCCCAGTTTCCCATCATCATACTGTGGTTATAATAAACATTCCAGCACATTTGATAATGGAATACAACAGGGTATTGATTAAAGCACAAGGATCACAGCTGCACATTTCAATCACTTTGAACTTCTCCTATTCCAGGCTGGAACGTTCATGGTCAGCATTAACAGAGAGCAAACACATACCAAGAATGGCACGTTAAGAGCTCACACAGCACTTTTAGATGTGAGCTTTTACCACACATTAAGTAAGGCCTGTTCTCTCTAACCAACTGGGGGGTTGCATCAATATACAAGCTAAAAGTTCCAGAATATAGGGACTATTGCGCTGAACAGGGAAATCCATGCCAATTCCTCATTCCACAACTGCTGGAAGTGCAATAACCTGCTGTAACAATGAGTTCCAATGATAGTATTACAGAGACAGCCTGAAGAGATATGTCTGTGAAATGTAAACTTTAAAGATTCACGTGAAAGTTTTGCTCTTCTGTTACAGTCAAGGTGCATTGCTGGTGATATATTTTCTCTACATGGGTATAATTGAAAACATGAATCTTGTATATTCCTAACTTATCTTCTTCTTCTTCTTAGGCAGTCCCTCGGAACTGAGGATGACTTGCTACCACATTAAAAATGAGTTTGCAGGTGACTGATGAGTCCAATGCAGGACCTACAGTCTCTGTGACAGGTGGGGCAGACGGTGGTTGAAGGGGCGGGTTGGTGGGGTGCTTGGGTTAATGTGCGTTGCTTGCGCTTGGCTTCCGCTTGCTCCCGGCGAAGAGACGTGAGGAGTTTGGCGCCTTCTCGGATGCTTCTCCTCCACTTTGTGCGGTCTTGGGCCAGGGATTCCCAGGTGTCAGTGGGGATGTTGCACTTTTTCAAGGAGGCTTTGAGGGTGTCCTTGAAGCATTTCCTCTGCCCACCTGGGGCTCTCTTGCTGTGCCGGAGCTCCGAGTAGAGCGCTTGTTTTGGGAGTCTCGTATCGGGCATGCGGACGATGTGACCCGTCCATTGGAGCTGATCAAGCGTGGTCAAATCTTCGATGCTGGGGATGTTGGCCTGAGCGAGAACACTGACGTTGGTGCGCCTATCCTGCCAATGAATTTGCAGGGTCTTGCGGAGGCAGTGTTGGTGGAACCTCTCCAGTGCTTTGAGGTGCCTGCTGTACATGGTCCATGTCTCTGCGGCATACAGCAGGGCGGGTATCACTGCTGCTTAGTGCCGGGTTTGAGGTCCTGTTCTTCAAACACTCTCTTCCTCAGGCGACCGAAGGCTGCACTGGCACACTGAAGGTGGTGTTGGACTTCGTCATCCTAACTTATAGTATTTGATTTACTGATGTAATTCCAGGAATAACAAGACGTCACGACACGTCCCTCACAGACACGACAGCCCAAACGATCTGAGATGCTTCCTGGAAATCCATTCTTACAGAATATAAAAGTAGATATCAGTACAGTAGACACTAACAAATAAAAAGAAATAGGCCTTCTGAATCCTGAAACCAAGGTTACAAAAAATCCAACTGACTAAATATGAATGAGTCAAAAAGTAGAAAATTGTACTAAGAATGAGTAAGTAGCAGAAAATCAAATTCCTCATTTTTTTCAAAACTAAATTCCACAAAACAGACCAAATTGCTCAAGTATTTTTGTCCACCATTTTCTTTCTTCATTCAATGAACATACACAATTATAAATAACATTTGTAATGTAACACGTACAAAAATGGCACAATTCTGAAACTAAATCACAAAAAAATTAACCATAGCTACTGAATGTTAGAATGAAATGCTTTCAAGAACTTTCTCCACTGCCTGGAGTTGGAAATATCACCTGGGCCTGAATGCCGGGAATTTTGAAAGGCTGTGAATAAATATTTTGTGTGTATTTTGTGTGTATTTTATCATGGGAGTTGAAGTTTTTAGCCTTTCCCTGTGGAACTACAGTACCCAGCAGAAGCTGAACGCCAACTCTCCGACACCTCCTCCTACCTCCACCTGGACCATGACCCCACTACCGAACATCAAACCACCGTTTCCAAGACTGTCACTGACCTCATCTCCTCTGGAGATCTTCCCCCCGCTGCCACCAACCTCATAGTTCCCCAACCCCGCACAGCCCGCTTCTACCTCCTTCCCAAGATCCACAAACAGGACTGCCCTGGTAGACCCATCGTTTCAGCCTGTTCTTGCCCTACGGAACTTATCTCTTCCTATCTTGACTCTATCTTTTCTCCCCTTGTCCAGTCTCTTCCCACCTACATCCGCGACTCTTCGGACGCCCTCCGCCACTTTAACAGTTTCCAGTTTCCTGGCCCCAACCGCTTCCTTTTCACCATGGACGTACAATCCCTCTACACCTCCATCCCCCACCCGGATGGCCTGAGGGCACTCCGCTTCTTCCTCGAACAGAGGCCCGACCAGTCCCCATCCACCACGACCCTCCTCCGCCTGGCTGAACTTGTTCTCACATTGAACAACTTCTCCTTTAACTCCACTCATTTCCTCCAAATCAAAGGTGTTGCCATGGGTACCCGCATGGGTCCTAGCTATGCCTGCCTTTTCGTGGGCTATGTGGAACAATCTTTGTTCCAGTCCTACTCGGGGCCCCTCCCTCACCTCTTTTTCCGATACATTGATGACTGTATCGGTGCCGTTTCCTGCTCTCGCCCCGAACTTGACAATTTCATTCACTTTGCCTCCAATTTCCACCCTTCCCTCACCTTCACATGGTCCATCTCTGACTCTTCCCTTCCCTTCCTCGACTTCTCCGTCTCCATCTCTGGGGATAGGTTATCGACCAATATTTACTACAAGCCCACTGACTCCCACAGCTACCTGGACTACACTTCCTCCCACCCCGCTTCCTGTAAGGACTCTATTCCATTCTCCCAGTTTCTCCGCCTCCGCCGTATCTGCTCCGACGATGCCACCTTCCACACCAGTGCTTCAGACATGTCTTCCTTTTTCCGCAACCGAGGATTCCCCTCTACCGTGGTTGACACTGCCCTCGACCGTGTCAGTTCTATCTCCCGCACCTCTGCCCTCACCCCCGCCCCTCCCTCCCGGAACCACGATAGGGTTCCCCTTGTCCTCACCTTTCACCCCACCAGCCTCCACATTCAACGGATCATCCTCCGGCATTTCCGCTACCTCCAAAGTGATCCCACCACCAAACGTATCTTCCCCTCCCCTCCCCTTTCAGCATTCCGCAGGGACCGCTCTCTCCGAGACACCCTAGTCCACTCCTCTATCACCCCCAACAGCCCTTCCCCTTCGCCTGGCACCTTCCCGTGCAAGCGGAGGATATGTAACACCTGCCCCTATACCTCCCCCCTCCCCACTGTCCAGGGCCCCAAACACCCCTTCCAGGTGAAACAGCGATTTACTTGTACTTCTCGCAATCTAGTATACTGTATTCGCTGCTCACGATGCGGTCTCCTCTACATTGGGGAGACCAAACGCAGATTGGGTGACCGCTTTGCGGAACACCTCCGTTCAGTCCGTAAGGGTGACCCCGAGCTTCCGGTCAGCTGTCATTTCAATTCACCGCTCCATTCCCACTCGGACCTCACCGTCCTTGGCCTCTTGTACTGTTCCACGGAAGCTCAACGTAAACTCGAGGAACAGCACCTCATCTTCCGATTAGGCAGTCTGCAGCCTTCCGGTCTCAATATCGAGTTCAACAATTTCAGATCATAACCTCGGCCCCTATTTCATTTTCACTTATATTTTTCCACTCCTTTCCTTTTCCCCCCCCCCTTTCCTTTTGTTTCTCTCTCACACCTGGCAGCTATCTTTTGCCCTGCTAGTACACTTTACACCCAATCACAGCCTATTACCATCTCGTCTAGCTTCTAATCTCTTTTACTTCTTTTGGTTCTTTTATTCTTTTGTCCGATCGCAGCCCTGCCTTCGATCTAGTTCCTTTTCTCTCCAGTTTTGAAGAAGGGTCAAACCCGAAACGTCAACTCAAATTTCTCTCCACGGATGTTGCCTGACTTGTTGAGTTTTTCCAGCATTTTCTGTTGTTATTTCGGATTTCCAACATCTGCAGTATTTTGCTATAGTACCCAGAGTGCACCAGGACCATCATGTGACAAAAGGTGCAGGAGTCCCAGCTCCTGTGAAAAAATAGAGAGAGATGGATATATAACCAGAATTGTAGTTTTTAACCTTGTTCCTGTGGAACTACAATATCCAGAGTGTACAGTGACAATGCAAACAGAAAATTTGCAAACAACTGTGAGGCATGAGTGGTTGGAGAAAAATATACAAACTTTTTTTTCAGTGTTCCATATAATGTTCACTGTATTTGGGACACATACATACACAGGGTACATTGTAGTGTTGAACATTGACAGACTGCAAGTTTACATATCCAAGTATAAAAATAGGGAGGCTATCTAGCTGTGAGTGCCCCCAGGAGTGAGAACATATCAATCTATCTCACAACTCAAAAAATACAAATATTGACAACATGCCACCTCACCTGTAAAAACAGAGGGATAGACTGTAGAACTGCCGGGAACAGCCATATTCAGCTCTCCCGTGTTGTAGCACAGGACTGCTGTATCTGTAAACTCTCCCCCCAGACTGACTGCATGGATACCAGCTCCAAAAAGTTTAATCCACCCTCTTTCCCTGGCTCCATCTGTCTCGCGCGTCGTCAAGTACAACAAGGAAAACGAAGGTTAGTGTCCAGGGACACCAGATGGTCATTTGATCGTCAAGGGCTCCGGTCACTGGGCAGTCCCCCAAGTGTTTCCTCTAGGGCTTTGTGGACACTAAGAGGATGCATTGTGAGCGAGTTTCATTATCTCCCTGACAGTTCTAATAAACTTGAAAGAGTGAAAAGTCCATTGTTCCTTTCATCACAATCTCTCATCCAGAGATATGCTTGAATAAAGGCATCAAAAACAAATATTAGTGGTAAAATCTACAGGGCCAATTTTAACCCGGAGTGGGATTTAGGCGGGTGGACAAGTGCAAACTCGTTGGCCCAGATTTCAGGCCCGGGGTATTTTAACTCCCAGGCTTTAAGTTTGACTGACAGCTTTCCCACCCGGTCGCGCCGGGAACAGGAAGTCTGTATTGATTTCTATGTGGGTTCATTGATGACACATTCATGAAAGTGAATGACTTTTTATCTAAAGTATGTTCAACTCAGTTAACAGCATTACAGGAGACACCATCTTAGAGATCCATCTAAAACGAAACTAAAACTAAACTGCTTGTCTCTCACATGCCCTCTGCTGGTCAGGCATAAATAATCAATCAGGCAAATATGCTGGTAAGGCATAAATAATCAAACAGGCAAATACCATCACTATTTGCTGATATCATTACATCTCCCTTTCTTAAAACAAAAGTATTTTACTTTTATCTAACAACATGTTTTCTTTGTATTACTCTGCATTTTAACTGTAACACTTAATGAACTTACATTATCATTATCATTATCAAGGTTTTTTAACCTTGTTTTGTGTGTTCACATGAAATATGTAAATACACTAGAACTTGAAGAGAGAATAAAATTACATTACTTCCTTCTATAACAAGAGTCCTTAAACTTGCTCAATGAGTCTCTCAGGAGGCTTCACGCGTCTTGAGGATTTTCTGATTGATTGTCCTTGAATCTGAGTTGTTGCCTCAGATGATTGGTTCTCAGCTGTGTGATCAGGTTGTTCAACAGTATCAGTCTTTTGACTTGCTGTGTGATCAGGTTGTTCAACAGTATCAGTCTTTTGACCTGCTGTGGCTGGTCCCATGAGAAGATCTCGATGATTTCTTTGCAGAACAGCACCCTCATCTGTCTGAATGGTGTATGATCTTGGTTGAACTTCACTCAGGACAGTTCCCTTCTGAGTCCATATGTTTGTTTTGTCTTTGAACCTTACTTGGTCACCAGTGTGGAGTTCAGGTAGGTTTTGTGTTCCTCTGTCATAGTAGTACTTTTGCTTTTCTTTCTGTTCTTTGAACTTCCTCACTTTCTCCCCCTCTTTTGTTTTCAGGAGGTTCTCCGGGATGGGTAGGTTTGACCTTAGCAGACGTCCCATCAGGAGTTGGGCTGGTGACATACCACACTCGAGCGGCGTTGTGCGGTATACAAGCATGCTTTGGTAGAAGTCAGTTCCACTGTCTTTTGCCTTGTACATCAGTCTTTTCACTGTCTGGACCGATTTTTCCACTAGTCCATTGGACTGTGGAAAGTGAGGACTTGACGTTGTGTGGACAAAGTCCCACTCTTTGGCAAAGTGTCGGAAACTTGCATTGTAAAACTGGGGTCCGTTGTCTGTGAAGACCTCGCTTGCCACGCCATGTCTGGAGAATATGGCTTTCATACATGTTATCACAGCATCTGCAGTGGTGGTGTACAGTCTACAAACCTCTGGATACAGGGAGTAATAGTCTGTGACTACAAGATAGTCCTTCCCTTGACATACGAATAGGTCAGCGCCTACCTTCTGGTAAGGTCTGTCTGGCGCTGGGTGTGGCTTTAGTGGTTCTACCGGATTGCTTGCTCGATATTTCAGGCATATTGTGCAGTTTGACACCTCATTTGTCACATCTTGGTTGATTCGTGGCCAGTACATCACCTCTCGTGCTCTTTTCTTACACTTTTCGATTCCCAGATGTCCTCCATGGATCCTTTTTAGCATCTCTTTTCTCAGGCTCTTTGGGATAACTATTTTACTTCCATTGTAGATGATGTCTTCGACCACTGATAGTTCTGCCCTGCAGTTCCAGTACTCTGCCATGTCAGGTGAGCAGTCTTGCTTCATGTTGGGCCATCCATCCAAGATGCTTTTCCTCAGTCGTCTCATTGTTTCATCTTTGTTTGTCTCCGTCTTTATGAGCTCCATTTTTGCATCTGCTATGGGCAGTGCACTTGTGATCATGTCCACGTAGGCGTTCACTTTTTCATCCATTGTGGTGTTTGCGGGCTCTCTTGGGTCAACAGCTCTGGACAACGTGTCTGCTGTATACATCAGCTTACCCGGTGTGTACGCAACATTCAGTGTATAGCGTTCCAGCCTGATCATCATTCTTTGTATTCTAAGCGGACATCCATTTAGTGGCTTTTGGAACAATGCAATCAAGGGCTTATGGTCAGTCTCTACACTGATTGCTTGTCCTGCCACAAACTGGTGAAATCTTTCACAGGCATATGTGATGCTGAGCAGCTCCTTTTCTATTTGAGCATATCGCGTCTCCGCGTCTGTCATTGAGCGCGATGCATATGCAATAGGTTGCCAGTAGTCATATTTTTGCAGAAGAACGGCACCGAGCCCACTCTGTGATGCATCTGATGATATCTTGATGGGTCTTGCTGGGTCATAAAACCTCAGAACTGGTTCCTCTGTGAGCAGTTTCTTTAGATCGCTCCATGACTTCTCATGCTCATGATTCCATTCCCATTCTATGTTCTTTTCCGTTAGTCGTCTCAGTGGCGCCATCTTTTCTGAGAGGTTGGATATGAATTTACCCATGTAGTTGATCATTCCATTAAACCTCTGCACGTCCTTTTTGCATTGTGGCTTTGGCATATTCTCAATGGCGGACACCTTTCTGGGATCTGG
>NW_028227135.1:0-14963 GCF_052327205.1 Somniosus microcephalus
GGATGGATGAATGCGTTCCCTTGGACGCTTTTGGCGGCCTCGGCCGTCACCCTGATGCCTTTGGCCGAGGCGAACACCCGCAAAGACATGGCCCAGCCGAGTCCAGCGCCCCGGTCAGCTCGAGGTCCGCAGCCGCTGTTTGGCCGCAGGCCACAAAGCACCCGAGCCCAGCGCCGGCGATGGCTCCATGGAGCTCCGTGCCGCCCCACGCACTGACATGGCCCCGCCCTCCCGAGCTGGCTTGAAGAGCGCCGATTGCGGCTGTGAGAGATGGCCGGCGGGCCTGGTTGCCGGGGTAACCCTTCCCGCTCTCCAAGCCCCGCCCGAGATCAGCACTCCCGAGAGCCCCGCCCCGCCCGAGCCGAGTGGGGAACAGAGAGAGACGCCGCGTCTCAGCTGCTCCTGCTGCGCGCGCACCCTTTACTAAGGCAGCGGCGCTCGGCTGAGGCCCGCCCCTCCAGCCTTCACAAAGATGGCGGCGATCGGGGGCCGCTTGTTGACTGGGGCCGGGAGGTGCCTAGCTCGGGCGTGGGTGCGGAGGAGAGGCCGAGGCTTCGAGGCCTACCTGGAAAAACGGGGAAAGGTAGGAAAATTAATGAGATTAGATAAAAGATTTAGAAAGTAATTAACTTTTTAAAAAAACAATATGTGTTTTAAAAGCAACGTTTTTTTGAAAGACGCAGAAAGCGGGAAAAAGAAAGGAAAAGTTTGGAATCAAGATGGCGGCGACTCACCTCGGTTCAGAACGATAAGGCCCGCCCACACACGCACCGATTGGTCGACCGTCAGGTCACCAAAGCGTAGGATTGGTCAATCGTCCCGTCACTCTACCGTAGGAGGGCCCGGCCGCACGCGCCAGGAACCCGGCGTACGATTGGTCGACCTCGAGGTCACTCTGTCGCTAATGAGCGGATAATGAGATGCTAATGAGCAGAATTTTGAACGTTTTTCGGATACCGCGGGCGCGATTTTTGTCCGGCCGAAACGTAAATACGCTTACCACCGTTTCGGAAAGGTAAGCTTTCTTTTGACGTAACGCACGCGTAGGTACGCTCTATAACTTTCCCGCGCATAGCCGGACAGACGCACACGTGAGGACAGACAGAAGGACAGACAGACAGAAGGACAGACAGATAGACAGACAGAAAGAAGTATCCGTTAATATATATATAGATAGATAATAATAGTAGATTAAAAAAATTAAACAATTTTTGGGTGCTATAGGAAGATTTGAATTAAATAATACTATACATTCCATGAACACTAAATGTTAATGGTTGCTTTGTTTTTACAGCTGTGTGGTTTTATTACCTTTTATTTTCTTTACAAGGCCTCACTCATATGTCTCTGCCTGTCTATCATGGGGCTTGTAATTATCTTGGATAAAATCCATTATATCTCACCTACATCAATGACACTCAGGCAAGCTTCAGATTAATAGAAACAAACTTGCGAACAATTCTTCGAAGTTTCTTGTCATCTGCAAAGTTTTCATACATTTTAAATATACAGCTGCATATAATTTTTTCCCAACTCAATTTTTTTCAACCCCAACCACATCCCTCCACCCCAGACCACTGTCCCCACCCTGCCCCCTCCTCCCTCAATTGTCTCCCACCTCCTGGACATGCTGACTCTTGCTGGGGTATGGATCCACAGGAACTGGCAGTTCGGTGATCATCTAAGTGGCTAGATTTCACATATGCGTCTAGACAATGAATTTTACAGGCATCACAGTCGAGCATAAGCCTGCCCTTATCTGACTCCACATATGCACTTTCCAGAAGGAGTCACTGGAAAGCAATCAAAAGTGGGGATTGTGAACCAATTTACCCCGCACCCCCCGCCACCCTAAGACTGGCAAGGTCAACTGTAGTGGCCCTCCCACTCTCCTAGTTGGGATCAGCTTACATCCAGGCCAGGGATCAAACCTGGGATCTTCATTCAGTGGGCAGTAATAAGTCCTGAAGCTGTGGATCAGTGGATAGCACTTGTGCCTCTGAGTTAGAAGGTTGTGGGTTCAAGTCCCACTCCAGAGACTTGAGTACAAAATCAAGGCTGACACTTTACTGCATGTGCTGCGGGAGTGCTGCACTGTTGGAGGTGCCGTCTTTCGGATGAGACGTTAAACCGAGGTCACGTCGTCCCTCTTAGGTGGACTTAAAAGATCCCATGGCACAATTTGAAGAAGAGCAGGGGAGTTATCCCTGGTGTCCTGGCCAATAGTTATCCCAGCACTAAAAGTAGATAATTTGGTCATTATCACATTGTTGTTTGTGGGACCTTGCTGTGTGCACATTGGCTGCCGCGTTATCTACACTACAATAGTGACTACACTTCAGAAGTACTTAATCTATATATATAAAGCGGCTTTTCTGTCTGTCTGTCTGTCTGTCTGTCCGTTCTCTATACGTTTGAAAGTTACAGAGCGTACCGACGCGCGCGTCGCCTCAAAAGAAAGCTTGCGATTCCGGACCGGTCATAGGCATATTTACGTTTCGGCCGCACAAAAATCCCGCCTACGGTATCCGAAAAACGTTCAGCCTTCCGCTCATTAGCATCTCATTAGCGACCGTGTGACGTCGAGGTCGACCAATCGGACGGTGGGTTCCTTCCTACAGTTGAGTGTTGAGTGACTCGACGATTGACCAATCCTGCGCTTCGGTGACCTGACCGGTCAACCAATCGGTGTGTGTGTGGGCGGGCCTTATCCTTCTGAACCGAGGTGAGTGGCCGCCATCTTGATTTTTCACGATTTTTTCCCCACACTTTCAGTGTGTTAGGGAAGTAAGGTAAATATTTGAATTATGTGTTAGGGAATTAATTAACAATTTATTTGAGTTTTATATTGTGTTTAGCAACCCCCCCCCTCCTCCTCACCCTCGCGCAGGGGGGACTCGGGGCCTGAAGCTCAAAAAATTTCTCTCTCTCTCTCTCTTTCTTCCCTCTCTCTCTCTCCTTCTCCTCTTCCCTCTCTCTCCTCTCCTCTTCCCTCTCTCCTCTTCCCTCTCTCTCCTTCTCCTCTTCCCTCTCTGTCTCTCTCTACTTCCCCCTCTCAGGTTTCACGGTGTCGCGGACGGAGCGTGGGCGGGCCGCCCGAAGTTTCCCCTCGCTAACGGCCGCCAAGCCGCCCTTGCCTGCTCCCCGCGGGCCGCCTCGCGCCGCCCGCACTGACCGCGCATGCGCCGCCCGCACTGACCGCGCATGCGCCACCCGCACTGACCGCGGCATGCGCCGCCCCGCCCGCAGCGGCCCGCCCATCAGCCACGCGATATGCGGGGGACCTCAGCTCTGGTCCGTCCCGGCCTCAGAACCCGACCGCGCCTTAAGCGCTAGGCCCCGCACGGCCGCTATCGCAACGGCACCGGACCTCAGGCGCTAGGCAGGGGGAGGGTCCGGAGAGAGGGACAGAGGGGAGTGGGGGAGCGGGGGAGTGGAGGGGTGGGGGTGGGCGAGGGGGAGGGGAGGGGGTGCGGGGAGGGAGGGAGGGAGACAGGGGAGGGGAGGGAGGGAGAGGAGGGGAGGGGAGGGAGAGGGAGGGAGAGGAGGAGGGAGAGGGGAGGGGAGGGAGGGATAGGACAGGGAGAGGACATGACAGGGAGAGGGGGGACACACAGGGGCAGGGAGACCAAGCGCCCCAAAATTGCCCTCGCAACGCGGGGCTCCCCAGCTAGTTGGTTATAAAGCGCTTTGGGACGTCCTGAGATCGTGAAAGGCGCTCTATAAATGCAAGTCTTTTTTTTAGGTATTCTCTAAAAGTTACATTAATATCTACATAGTGTCTGTATTGATATTAACAGTATAGCATAATTTTCAGCCCTTTATTCTTTAAACAACTGAGCAAGGTCATGCTGGAATTGGTTGGCAGATGATGTAGTGAAAGGAAATGATTCCTAAGTCTGTTAATTATGTTTTACTGCAGTCTCTATGCATGCCTGATGACAAAAACAGCTTTCCTTCCCAGTGTATATTAATGCATACTTGATAGCAGAGTGGGGAGTGGGGAGACATAATAGGTGCAATTATAAATTTTTCAAAGGCCTATATTAATAACATATACATACTTACTTGATATTAAAATGGCAGCTTGAGCGTGTGTTTTACATTCCGAAGCGCTCGTCTTCTTCCTTCATGGGTTGTACTCGGTAGGTGGCGATTTGTGCCTGGTTCAGTGGCTGCAAACCACACACAGATGTTTGTTGAGAATTAAGCATTCAGAGGCAATGCTAATCCATCTCTGACATAAACACAGCTGCCACCGAGTTCCTGCAGTTTCGCACAGTGTTAAAACAGAGCAAAAGTGTAAAGAATAAATTTCCTTAACACCCTGTTCGAAAGTATGCGAAAATAATTTTTTTTCTGGAATGTTTGGCTGTAAATGCAACAATCTCCCTTAATATTAATGCTTTAATCAAACATTTTTCCTTTGCTGATTTCAAAGTATAGATTTGAAAATAAAGTCATTACATTAGCTCTTGAAGCCGCTCATCGGTTGTTAAGAATGTGAAGTTCCTGGTTAGTCGACTAGGCGAGGATTTAAACTGAAGTGACCGATGACAAAATCCAAGCCATTAATGTGGTAAAACACATTTTTACTTGCTCAAAATGTTGTAGGTGAGTAGCAACCCCTCTTAAATTGAATTTATAGACAAAGCACTGACTCAAGACAGTTTTACCCATCATCAGCTGCTGTTTGACAAACACACACAGTGAGCCCCACATTTGTTAATCATATTTCTAGGATAGTCTTGATGCACAGGAACTGGAAATTCCAGTTGCACTTTATCTCCCCAAGGTTTCCCCCGTTCTCCTGGACATTCCTGGAGCTCCGCAGATAGTGGTAGTCTTCCGACGTCTTGCCCAAGTGCCCATCCTTCACTTTTCAGACAATGGGCTTTGGTAGGTGATGTGCCTCAATAATTCCGAGACTCGATGTTAGCGAAACAAAACAAGGCTTTTATTAACTTAGAAAGTAACACGTAAGAGAGAGAGGTATCTTCCTTCTGGAGACTGAGGCCAGACTGAGCTAGCTTACAAAAGGGGCCAGGTATGGGCGGAGCCCTACACACACAGCACATTCCAGCACATTCCAATAAACAATACAATGAGGACTGGGGGAAGGGAAATGACACTGAAACCGACCACAGTCACAGGCAGTGATGAATGGAATATTTCATCACATTCACCCCTTCTATAGATTTAGTCTGTTCGGGGGTTTGATAGTCCTCTGCGACCGACGTGGCTGTTGTGGTGCCGCGGGTGTCGGCTGGGTGTCCCCGGTAGTCTCCTGGGTCTCTGCCGGGGGTGCCGCCAGGGTTGTTGAAGGGGTAGTTGGTGGGGGTGCCGTTGGTCGATGTTCTTCCGGGGGTGATGAAAGAGTAGTGGGTGGGTAAGAGTTGCTGTGATCGTTGTTGCTGCTATTGCCGTGGTTGTTGTCGATGCCGGCTGGGGCGACGTCTTTTATGGACACGGTGTCCTCCCTTCCGTCGGCGTGCCGGACATATGCGTATTGGGGGTTGGCGTGGAGTAGGTGTACTGGCTCCACGAGAGGGTCCGTCTTGTGGCCCCTCACATGCCTTCGCACGAGTACCGGACCTGGGGTGGAGAGCCATGACGGCATGGATACGCCCGAGGTGGATTTCCAGGGAAAGACAAACATTCGTTCATGAGGCATGGCATTAGTGGCCGTACACAATAGCGACCGTATCGAATGGAGCACATCCGAGAGGACTTCCTGCCAGCGGGAGATAGGGAGGCCCTTGGTCCTTAGAGCTAGAGTGACTGCTTTCCATACTGTCCCGTTCTCTCGCTCCACTTGGCCGTTACCCCGGGGGTTGTAGCTGGTGGTACGGCTCGTGGCGATCCCCTTGGACAGCATGTACTGGCGTAGCTCTTCACTCATGAAGGACGCCCCCCTATCCGTATGGATGTAGCTCGGCATACCGAACAGGCAGAACAGGCTGTTGAGGCATTTGATGACCGTGGCGCTGGTCATGTCTGGGCAGGGGAAGGCAAATGGGAACCGGGAGTATTCGTCCACAATGTTCAGGAAGTAAACATTGCAGTCGACGGACGGGAGGGGGCCCTTGAAATCTAAGCTGAGCCGCTCAAAGGGCCGTGTAGCTTTGATTAAGTGGGCTCTATCTGGGCGGTAGAACCGAGGCTTGCACTCAGCGCAAGTGCGGCAGTTCCTGGTCAGAGACCGAACTTCCTCAATCGAGTAGGGTAAGTTACAGGACTTTATGAAGTGGAACAGCCGCGTGACCCCTGGGTGGCAGAGGTCGTTGTGGAGGGTCTGTAGCCGATCCCCGGTGGCGCTGGCACACATCCCTCGTGAGAGGGCGTCAGGGGATTCGTTAAGGGCCCCTGGCCGGTAAATGATGTCATACTCGAAGGTGGAGAGCTCGATCCGCCACCTAAGAATCTTATCATTTTTAATCTTCCCCCTCTGTTTATTATTGAACATAAACGCTACCGACCGCTGGTCGGTAAGTAGGGTGAAGCGTTTGCCGGCTAGGTAGTGGCGCCAGTGGCGCACTGCCTCCACGATGGCTTGGGCCTCCTTTTCCACGGAGGAGTGTCTGATCTCGGGCCCTTGGAGGGTCCTCGAGAAGAAAGCTACGGGCCGCCCCGCCTGGTTGAGGGTGGCTGCCAAGGCGAAGTCAGACGCATCACTTTCCACTTGAAATGGAGTGTTCTCGTCCACTGCCTGTAGCGTGGCCCGCTTAATATCCTGCTTAATGCTTTTGAAGGCGGCGTGGGCCTCAGCAGAGAGCGGAAAAGAGGATGCTTTCAAGAGGGGGCGGGCTTTGTCGGAGTAGTTGGGGACCCATTGGGAATAATAAGAAAATAACCCCAGGCACCTTTTCAGGGCTTTGGGAGTGTTGGGCAGGGGCAGCTCCCGTAGGGGGCGCAATCGGTCGGGGTCTGGTCCGATTTCCCCATTCTCCACCACGCTGCCTAGTATGCAGAGGCGCATGGTGTTGAAAACACACTTGTCCTCGTTGTAGGTGAGGTTGAGTTTTTGTGCGGTTTCCAGGAACCTCTCGAGGTTCGAGTCGTGATCCTGCTGATTGTGGCTGCAGATGGTGACGTTGTCGAGGTAGGGGAAGGCTGCCTGCAAGTGGTGGTCATCGACCATGCGGTCCATCTCCCTCTGAAAAACCGAGACCCCATTCGTCACCCCAAAGGGAACTCTGAGGAATTGGTAGAGGCGTCCGTTCGCCTCGAAGGCGGTGTACGGGCGGTCCTCTGGTCTGATAGGGAGCTGGTGGTACGCTGACTTGAGGTCGATGGTGGAGAACACCCGGTATTGGGCGATTTGGTTCACCATTTCTGATATGCGGGGTAGCGGGTAGGCGTCTAGTTGGGTGTACCTGTTGATCGTTTGACTATAGTCGATCACCATCCGTTTCTTCTCGCTACCCCTTACCACTACCACTTGGGCGCACCACGGGCTGTTGCTGCGTTCAATAATGCGCTCTTTCAGGAGCCTGTCTACCTCGGTCGCGATAAACCGCCTGTCCTCCCAGCTGTACCTCCTGCTTTTGGTCGCTATTGGCCGGCAGTTAGGGGTAAGGTTCGCGAATAGTGAAGGCGGCTTTACCTTCAGGGTAGCCAGACCGCACACTGTGAGGGGTGGCTGGGACCCACCGTACTTGAGCGTGATGCTTTGGTGGTTGCACTGGAAATCCAGGCCCAAGATCACGCTCGCACATAGGTTCTTCATGATTAATACTTTAAAATGATCGTATACAGTTCCGTTAACGCCCAATTGTACCGTGCAGTAACCCAGAATGGTCGATGTCTGGATTTTATCAGCCATAGAGATGGTACCCTGAGCAGGGACCACCTTTAGGGAGAGTTGCTGTGCCAGTTCAGGGTGGATAAAACTCTCCGTGCTTCCACTGTCAATTAAACATTTAACCCAGCACCCGTTTACCTCGATGTCCACCATTGATTTGGATAGTGTAAAGTCTGTGGGTTGTGTAGTTAATAAATACACAGACTTCAGAAGTAACAAACAAACAGGTCTTTACTATTCGAAGGTCCGGGCGAATCTGCCCCAGCAATCCTGCTACAACACTTATATACTGGTGTGGTCACTATCGGTATTACAGTATACAGAAGCCAAACAAATAGTGCCACACCTAAAGTAGTTCCCTTAAAGGTGAACGGTTACATTCAATAGTTCCCTTAAAGATAGACGGGTACATACACTACAATCCTCCCTTTTTAGCTTATTACTTACAGAGTCCCCGTTAAACATACATACCTTCAACTTCCTAATAAACAAATTACAGATATAATCTCGGTGGAGTCAATGTCATATAAAACAATTTACAAATATAATCTCGGTGGAAACAGTTCACAGGTTCAGTCTCTGCGGAAACAGTTCATAGATTCAGTCTCTGATCTTGACTCGTTCCGAACAACATTTCTTTGGTGTAGCCGGTTCACCTGGCTAGCGTGACTCCTCCATAGCCTTTTTCTTGACGTAACAGCTTGAACTTTCGTCCTGTTGAACCAGCAGTGCGGACTTTTACAACCAACTGGCTGTCTTGACATTTTCCAGTTTTTCAACTAATTTAGCTCCTTTCGTAATGTCCCGCCTGGAGTGGTAGAAGTGTTAATATTTTAGACAGTTATTATCTTCTGCTTCTTCTTTTTCTTTTCTGCCTTTTTGAAACTCTCGGAGCTCCTTTCTCGGCTGCCAGCTGTAGCGCCACCAACTCTCTATGTTCCTTAGACCTTAAGTGCTTCATCCGGATTTCAGCACTTTGAGAGTTTTCATCACAAGCTGGGCAGACCACATCCTCGTAATATTCAGTGTCACTCAACAGGTCATGGTAATATTCGGGTTCGTCCTGAGTTAGGCCAGCGAGAGAGACTTCTTCTTCCTCCTCACCCGTCTGGACGTTAGCTGACGGTGGTTCCTTCCCTAAACATCTTTCTTGAAAAGCCTTCTTCATGCATTCATATTCATCCCGCTCTTCCTGGGTTATCTGCCATTCCTTCACGACGGACCTCATTTGTGAGTTCAATACCTTCCCTTCCATCGGTAATTGCGTTATCAGGCTATTTAACCCTTCTACTGAAGTAACGGTTTCCACATTCTTCTGTTCACCTTGACGTGATTCAACGTACTTTTGGCATCCTTGTAAAATTTGTGTTGCCACCTCAGCTATCTCCGTGACTTTTGAGAGCTCCGAACTCGTTCCCCCTGAAGATTGAAGCTCGTGTTCAGATTGTTCCCCTTGCAGAGTCTTGTCCTTCAGCATATGAAGGAGTTGGCTGACCGTTAACTCTTCCCTGGGAACACGGTGGATCAGAGTCTTCTCCATTTCCTCCACCTCTTTCTCCAATACTTCCACCTTACGTTCCTCTTGAACTTTGGCTTTCAGCGCTCGGAAAAGTTGCGCCCTGATGCTCTCTAGTTCATGTTCAGGGACCATTCTTACAGTGTCCTGTTCTTCCACTGAAAGGATTCCCAGTTGAATCTGTTCTTCAAGTTGTTGAACCTCGGTCATTGCCGCCTCATATTTGTCTTGGGTGTCCTTCAATGTTTTTATAAGTTCTTGGACATCCTGTCTTTCATGCTCTGCCATGATTTTCACCTCTAATTTCTCATCTATGGATGGAACTTCTACCGATGAGTCTGTCTTGGCCTTGAGCTCATCAAGAATTTCCTGCAGCCTTTGGACTTCTTGCTCATGCTCAACCTTTAGTTGTTCATATGCTAGCTTTTCGGAGGCTGCCGAGTTAACCCCCTCCAGAATTGTAGCCTGGGCCTGTTCATACTGTTCTTTCAACTTCTCACACTCTGCTTGTAAGGAGTCGTAGAGAAGAACTGGAATAAAATCCTGGCTCCCTGAAGATTCCTCTTCCTTTGGTTCGTTCTGTAAATATTCTAGCTCCTGAACAGCATCAGGGGAATGTGATTGGTATTTGACCACGATGGCGCTATGGTCGCTCTCTGCTTGAGCTAGCTGTCTCTGTAGTCTTTCCAGGTTCTCCCATTCGGTGTCCCAGAACTTTTCCATATTTTTCATCTCTTGTACGAGACGGTCACTCAACTGTTCTAATTGTTGTCGTACTTTGACATAAGTTTGCGTCCGAACTCGGTGTTCTTCCGTCATGGATGAATCCTTTGCTTGAACAGGCTCAGAATTCTCTGTCAACCTGGAGTTCTGCTCTGCAGCTTTATTCTTCTTGGTACCACAAGTCCTTCTGCATGTCTTCGTTTTCTTTCCCATCGTCGGCAAGTCCCTTTTAGCCTTGTCTTCCATATTCGACTTGGTCTTATCATCATCCATTTCAGAATCTGAGCTAATAGCTTGCACCGAGTCCTCCCTCATTATGGCTTTTAGGTAATGCCATTCCATGTCTATTTTCTTAATCCACTCCCGTCCTAGAAGTGGTGGTCCTCCCTCAGGTAATACGTACAAGTTCATTCTTGGGTGTTCTTTACCCCTATCTCTCACCTTGACTCTTATTTTCCCCACGGGGTATACGTTATGCCCCGTGTATGTCTGTAATACGAACTTGGTATTTCTTAAAGGTATGTGAGAGAATAGCCGGTGGTAGTCCCTTCGGTTGATGACTGATAGAGCTGATCCAGTGTCCAGCTCCATTCTTACTTGGACTCCAGCTATTTTTAGTATGGCCCAGATGGTCTGTAGATCCGTTTCTTTACCCACATTGTGGATTCTCAGACTACCCAGCTCCTGGTTGTTTGGGTCTGAGTCTGAATTCTGTTCGTCTGAATTCTTCTCAGCCACCTTGTGTACCTTGTTGTACTTTTCTTGTGGTGGCTTCCTTTGATTATTGGTCTTTTTCCCAGACCGGCATACCTTCGCGATGTGACCCAGTTTGCCACATTTCCTACACTCTTGGTTCTTAAACCAGCATTGATTCTGGTCATGCGTTGTCTTCCCACAACGGTAGCATTTTGTTGTGCTTGAAGTAATTTGGTCCACCCCGAGTGCCGCCGCCTTTAGTTGCATTTCCGCCGTTCCTTTCGCTGCGGCTTCGTGCGATGCAGCTATAAGGACAGCCCTGTCCAGTGTGAGGTCGTTCTCTTCCAGTAGTCGCTTCTGCGTCCCTTCTTTGGACAATCCGCATACGAACTTGTCCCGCAGCGCTTCTGTCAGATTCCCTCCGAACTGGCAGTATTTCGCTAGCCTACGCAGTTCGACCAAGTATTCCGCATTGCTTTCGTCTTTCCTCTGCGTTCTTGCGTAGAATTTGAATCGTTCAGCCAGCATCAACGGTGTGGGGTTCAAGTGGTCCTTCAGCACAGCCACAATCTCTTCGAATGTCTGATCCGCTGGTTTATTTGGTGCTATTAGATGCTTCAAGAGCCCGTATGTTTTTGCCCCCATCGAGTTTAGCAATGTTATCGCCTTGTCGTCTTCCTCTATTTTGTTGGCTTCGCAATAGATCTCTATGCGTTCCACGTACGTGGCCCAGTCTTCTAATTCAGAATTAAAGTCGTTAATATTCCCTCGCTTAGGCATCTTTCTTCCCTTGGGAGCAGCACCAGTATTTCTTTAAGTATTCTTATGTATTTGTTTGTTTCTAAGATGGCGGTTTTCCCGCGAAATCGGCGGTTTCCCGCTCTTCCTTTCTCGCCCCGCCCACTTCAATGGCGGTTTCCCGCTTCTAGCGTCTTCTCCGCCTAATGGCGGCTTCCCGCGTTTCTTCCCGGTGGAAGGGGTACGCTTCCCCACAGCGGACAGGTTCAGCCGCTGGCTGGCTTCCGCACAGCTCCCCTTACTCGGCTATGTCTTTTCCTCCCGCCCGCACGGCTCTACCGGCGCTGGGTACACCCCGTTAATGGAGGACAGTTCAGCCGCTGGACTGGCTCTCGCGCAGTCTCTCACCCAGTTTTCGGCTGTGTCTCTCTCCCACTCCCGCACGTTCGGTTTTGCCGGCTCTGAGTACCCCGTTGGTGGAGAACAGCTCAGCCGCTGGACTGGCTCCTCGCAGTCTCTCTCTCCGCACCCGGCTCTCACCCGCACGGTTCCCGCTCGCCTCCCCAGCCCTCTCGCAGACCGGTGTTTCCCTCCCCGGCTGCGGCTGGGTTTCTCTTCCCGCGCCTACTCGCAGGCTCAGCGCTTCGTGGCTGCGGTCGCTGCCCGGATTTTTCCCGCCGATCGCGGTCCGGCTGTCACCCGACGCCGTTGGACCCGACTTTTGGCCGGCACAGCTCCCCCTCGACCGAGGTCGAGTGCTCTGCCCTTATCCTCCGGATATTCTCTACACCTTCCCCTACTCACAGTCTCTTCGGCCGCCTTGTTTCCAGCTGATCGGCTCACTCCGCACCGTGGTAGAAGGGTAGTCAGTGCCTGTTGTAGATGGAAGCTTTTATTGCTAAAGTCTTCCTCCTTCCTCCTGCTGCAGCCTCGTGTTGTCTTTCAGCAGCACGACGAGGGCGGTTGCCTCTCTTCGACGCTCTTCTTGCTTTGGCAATCTTGCCGCAGGGTACGATCGGACTCGTCGCCACTGTAAAGTCTGTGGGTTGTGCAGTTAATAAATACACAGACTTCAGAAGTAACAAACAAACAGGTCTTTACTATTCGAAGGTCCGGGCGAATCTGCCCCAGCAATCCTGCTACAACACTTATATACTGGTGTGGTCACTATCGGTATTACAGTATACAGAAGCCAAACAAATAGTGCCACACCTAAAGTAGTTCCCTTAAAGGTGAACGGTTACATTCAATAGTTCCCTTAAAGATAGACGGGTACATACACTACAGATAGCGGGTGTGGCCTGGTCTGGTCCACTGTGACCGATGCCACTGTAGGGCCCTGATCGATACAAGATGGCGTCCACGCTGTCTGCTCATAAGATGGCGGACCCCACGAGGTCGGGCAAGATGGCGTCCAAGATGGCCGCTCCCACGGCGCACACGAGGCGGTGGCGGGTTTTCCGGCGGTTGGTTTTCCGGCGGGGTTCCCTCTGCACACCTTCCCGAAGTGCCCCTTCTTACCGCACTTAAAGCAGGTGGTGCCTTTCGCCGGGCACAGGTTTCTGGTGTGTTTTGGCTGCCCGCAGAAGTAGCAGTTGGGTCCCTGACGCGTCGCGGCTGTCGTAGGGCTTCTGGGGGGAGAGCGGGGCCCCGCCGGTGTCGGGCTGCCGGGCGGGGAAGATGCCTTCCAAGATGGCGGCGCCCTCGGTGCACACGTGGCGGCGTGGACGGCGCGGGCTGAAGAGTAGGCGTCCGAGTTTCTCTGGGCCACATCCAGGGATCGCGCGGTGTCCGCAGCCTGTTTCAGGTCCAACCCCGTTTTTTCCAGCAGCCTTTGCCGGATGTAAGTGGAGTTGAGGCCTGTGATAAAGGCATCGCGAACAAGCTCGTCAGTGTACACTGCGGCTTTTACATCTCGGCACTTGCAGTCTTTGCCAAGCATTTTCAGGGTGCTTAGGAACTCCTCCACCGATTCCCCAGGTCGCTGTGCGCGAGTAGCGAGCAGATGCCTAGCATACACCTCATTCGTAGGCTGCTGGTAATGCGCCTTTAAGATGTCGCAGGCGGCCAGGTACGTATCGGCGTCTTGGATGAGGGGGTAAACCCGGTGGCTTACCCAATTCCGCAGAATTCCGAGTCTCATCCTCGTCCAGGAAGAATTCCATACACTCAAACCAGTGTCCGAAGCGTGCTGATGCGTCCGGAGCATGTTGATCCAAATCCAAACGTTCGGGTTTCAGGAGTTGATCCATAGTGTTGAAAAATAAGTTAATAAAATTGATGTGCCTCAATAATTCCGAGACTCGATGTTAGCGAAACAAAACAAGGCTTTTATTAACTTAGAAAGTAACACGTAAGAGAGAGAGGTATCTTCCTTCTGGAGACTGAGGCCAGACTGAGCTAGCTTACAAAAGGGGCCAGGTATGGGCGGAGCCCTACACACACAGCACATTCCAGCACATTCCAATAAACAATACAATGAGGACTGGGGGAAGGGAAATGACACTGAAACCGACCACAGTCACAGGCAGTGATGAGTGGAATATTTCATCACAGTAGGCTATTCGACCGTGGAGGATGTTGCGGCCAACCCCAATCCAGATCTCGTCTGACGTTTGACACGCGTGAACTTTCCCGCCGTTGTCGCTGGCGATTAATCGGGAATGGGAATGCCGGCTGATATTTTTCCCCCCTTCCTGGCTCAGGAATGCTGAGGTCAGTTGTACTGCACAGCTGCCACCCTGGCTGGGGCCAACTAACTCAGAGAGACCAGCCCTGGAGTTTCCAGGTGTGTATGGTTGAGGAATACACTGGGCAGCATCAGCTAAACCATTGGCTGTGAACTTGCAGCAGTTACAACAGAGAGAGAATTTTGCTTGAAAGTTACTTTGTGTTTTGAAATGGCCACAGGCGAATCAAGGTGTCACAGTCGTATAAATAGTCCAAAATAAGCCCCTTCCCCAACCCCAACCCCACCTTCCCCCAAACCCCACTTCAGCCCCACCTTCCCCCCACACCATCCCCTGCCTTCACCCCCCACCTTCCCCCCACCTCATTCCCCACATTCCCCATTACCCAACCCCATTTCCATAACCCCCATTTCCCCATTCACCACCCCCATATCCCCATCCCCCCACATCACCCCCTCCACCCATCACATCCCCATCCCTCCCACCCCACCCACCCGTCTTATCCCCCCAATCCACCCATCAAATCCCCCACCCACCTCTCATCACCCTCCCATCCCCCCTCCTATCCCCAATCCCTGCAACCCTCCCATCCCCCCATCCACCCTCCCATTCCCCCAATCCCTCCCATTCCCCTCCCTCCCCCCTCCACACACATCCCACCCACCCCCCAAATCCCCACCCCCCTCCATCCAACCCATCCACCCCCCAAATCCACCCCCATCCCCCCCAACCACTCCCCAAGCCCCCATCCATCCCACTCATCCATTCCCCCTCCCATCCCCTCCCCATACATTCC
>NW_028227136.1:0-14900 GCF_052327205.1 Somniosus microcephalus
GGTGAACATGTTTGTCAATTCGGGTGTGTAATGTGAAGATATGATCCGATGTTCTATAATTTGGTAAGAATCCAATTTGGCTTTTACTCAAGAAAATGTGCTCCTCAAGGAAGTTTATAAGTCTTTGGTTTATGATACTACAGAATACCTTCCCCAGGTTACTGTTCACACAGATGCCTCGATAGTTATTTGGGTCAACTTTGTCTCCACTTTTGTATATGGGCGTTATGAGTCCTTTGTTCCAGATATCAGGGAAGTAACCGACACTCAGAACCAAGTTGAAGAGTTTTAGGATAGCCAATTTCATTTTATCGTCAGTGTGTTTAATCATCTCGTTTAGGATGCCATCTGCACCGCAAGCTTTTCTTGGCCGCAGGTCCTTGAATTTTTCAAATAGACTCCCCAATAACTGAAAAAGAGCTAACGGGCTTTGGTAATCTTTTATGGCCAGTTCGAGCTTTTCCAATTCTTTACATATTTGATCTTGCTCTGGGCTTAGTGTGTTTTTCTGGTATAATTTTTCAAAATGGTTTTCCCATGTGTCTCCATTTTGAATGGGCAATTCATCGTGTTACTTTTTGTGTAATGTATTCCAGTTGTCCCAGAAACAATTAGAGTCAATAGATTCCTCAATGGAGCTGAGTTTATTCTTAATATACTGTTCTTTCTTGGTTCTGAGTGTGTTTTTGTATTGTGTTAGTGCCTGACAAGTAAGGCGTAATTCCTCGTTTTCTGGTTGTCTGTGTTTTTGGTTTGATATTTTTCTGAGTTTTTTCCTCATGCTATGACGGTCTGAATCAAACCATTTTTCGTGGTTTTGTGTTTACTCTTGCGAGATTTCAAGTTCGACATTGATGCCAAATTATCAAAAATATTATTTAGGTTATTCACTGCCAGGTTTACGCCTTCTTTATTGTGAGTGTGTGTGTTTTTCAGAAAGGTGTCCAAGAGAGACTGAGTTGATTGACTGCTAATTGCTTTCTGGTATTTTTCTGTGCTGTTTTGGGCTCATCTGTAGGATTTTTTAATGTTGTACAGCTTACTGGGCTGTGTTTCTGTGTTGGTTGTTTCTGTCCTTTTAAGATACGCAGTAATTTGGCTGTGATCTGACAGTGGTGTTAGTGGTTTGACTGTGAATGCTCTGAAAGAGGATGGGTCCAGATCCGTAATCATATAGTCTACGGTGCTGAAGCCAAGAGTTGAGGAATAGGTCGATCTTCCTAGGGAGTCTCCTCTGAACCTACCATTGACAATGTACAGACCCAGGCTTCGACAGAGCTGCAGGAGCTGCTTTCCGTTTCCATTTGTCTGTTTGTCGTAGTTACTCCTGTGTGAATGAAAAGGGAGATCAAAATGGTTATTCCCAAATATGTAATTATTCCCCTGAGGTACTGGTCTCTGGTTCTTCACCAGTTCTTGAGTTGAGGTCACCACAGATCTCTCTCTCCCCTCTCGCTCTCTCGCCCTCTCTCTGTCTCCCGCTCCCTCTCTCTGTCTCCCGCTCTCTCTCTCTCCGTGTTGTTGGCTGGTACAGGCACCCATCCATCAGTCTGGAACAGCCAGAGGTGAAAGGACAGCGTGTAACCCAGTGGGTCCACCCACGTCCCTTCTGAAAGTTGCCTGAGTTTGTCAGTGAAGCCGTGTTGTTTTTTTGCAGGCCCCGATACGAAACTCATGCAAAACAGCGGCAGGACGAAGTTCAAGAGGACCAGCATCGACAGGCTGATGAACACTTTGGTGCTCTGGGTGAGTTCCACTCGCCCCGAGACCGAGAGGGAGGGGCGGTGTCTAATGATGGCGACGTTACCCAAGTGAAAAATCCAATTCCTGCTCGTCACCAGGGAGAAGATCTGCTCTCGGTTTGTAATGATGGCAGTGGAGGCTGCGGCCTACAGGACGCCAGTTAAATTGAGGCCTACGAGATGCCAGTTAAATTGAGGCCTATTCTTCCCCAAACACCGTCCCGCTGCCCTCTGTGCAGTGCAGTGCCCCCTCACCCTTTGCCCTATCGGACGGTATCTTGCGATGGATCGGAGTGAAATTTGTTTTGTCTTTTGTTCCAGATCTTTGGATTCCTGATCTGCATGGGGATAATCCTAGCTATCGGGAATTCCATCTGGGAATATGAAGTGGGAAACCTCTTCCAGATCTACCTGCCCTGGGACCAGGGAGTCAACAGCGCCTTCCTCTCTGGATTTTTGTCCTTCTGGTCGTACATCATCATCCTCAACACAGTCGTACCCATCTCGCTCTACGTAAGGTGCGATGGGCCGCGCTCCCGCTGTTGGCCAGAGATGTGGTCAAAGGTTGATGGGTTTCAAAGGAAAAGTGTCACACTGCAACAGGAGGGGGCACTCTTCTGAGTTTGGTGCTGAGATGTATTGTTGGGACAGTGCAGAGGGAGCTTTACTCTGTATCTAACCCCGTGCTGTACCTGCCCTGGGAGTGTTTGATGGGACAGTGTAGAGGGAGCTTTACTCTGTATCTAACCCGTGCTGTACCTGCCCTGGGAGTGTTTGATGGGACAGTGTAGAGGGAGCTTTACTCTGTATCTAACCCGTGCTGTATCTGCCCTGGGAGTGTTTGATGGGACAGTGTAGAGGGAGCTTTACTCTGTATCTAACCCGTGCTGTACCTGCCCTGGGAGTGTTTGATGGGACAGTGTAGAGGGAGCTTTACTCTGTATCTAACCCGTGCTGTACCTGCCCTGGGAGTGTTTGATGGGACAGTGTAGAGGGAGCTTTACTCTGTATCTAACCCGTGCTGTACCTGCCCTGGGAGTGTTTGATGGGACAGTGAAGAGGGAGCTTTACTCTGTATCTAACCCGTGCTGTACCTGCCCTGGGAGTGTTTGATGGGGACAGTGTAGAGGGAGATTTACTCTGTATCTAACCCGTGCTGTACCTGCCCTGGGAGTGTTTGATGGGACAGTGTAGAGGGAGCTTTACTCTGTATCTAACCCGTGCTGTACCTGCCCTGGGAGTGTTTGACGGGACAGTGTAGAGGGAGCTTTACTCTGTATCTAACCCGTGTTGTACCTGCCCTGGGAGTGTTTGATGGGACAGTGTAGAGGGAGCTTTCCTCTGGATATTCTCTCTGCTGCATTGAGAGTGGCCTGGCGCGGGAACCTACCCTGCCACTGATGGACAATTGGTGCCGGAGTGGGGGGGGGAATCTGTTGGTGTTTGTCTCGTACGGATTACGGGTCAGGTGCGCCGGTCACACGGCTTGCTGTGCGTGACCCTTCAGCTGGCCTTCCTCACCTCTGACCTCTTTCTCCCCCCCCCCCCCCCCCTTCGAAAACAGCGTGGAGGTCATCCGCCTCGGGCACAGCTACTTCATCAACTGGGACAAGAAGATGTACTGCTTGCGGAAGAACACGGCGGCGGAGGCGCGGACCACCACGCTCAGCGAGGAGCTCGGCCAGATCGAATACATCTTCTCCGACAAGACGGGGACTCTCACCCAGAACGTCATGGTATTCAACAAGTGCTCCATCGACGGCAAGGCTTACGGTGAGCGCGATGGCCAGGCGTAAGAAATTGGAGCAGGATTAGGCCACTCGGCCCCTTGAGTCTGCTCCGCCATTCAATAAGATCAAGGCTGATCTTCGACCTCAACTCCACTTTCACGCCCTAACCATTGATTCCCCTAGAGTCCAACAATCTTATCGATCTCTGTCTTGAATATACTCAACGACTGAGCCTCCACAGCCCTCTGGGGGAGAGAATTTCAAAGATTCACCACCCTCTGAGTGAAGAAATTCCTCCTCATCTCAGTCCTAAATGGCCGACCCCTTATCCTGAGACTGTGACCCCTGGTTCTAGACTCTCCAGCCAGGGGGAAACAGCCTCTCAGCATCTACCCTGTCAATCCCCCTCAGAATCTTGTATGTTTCAATGAGATCACCTCTCATTCTTCTAAACTCCAGAGAGTATCGGCCCAATCTACTCAATCTCTTCACAGAAACCCCACAGTGCAGATAGAGGCCATTTCGGCCCATCGAGCCTGCACCGACACATATCCCACCCGATCCCTGTAACCCCACGTCATAGGACAGCCCTCTCCTCCCAGGGATCGATCTGGTGAACCTTTGTTACACCCCTGCTAAGGCAAGTAGATCCTTCCTTAGATAAGGAGACCAAACCTAGACAGCAGCAACGAGGGGCTCGCCACGGAAGTCGAGGGGTGAAATTCAGAAAGTTGCAAAACCGATCTCTCAATATATTAAAGATCTGCGTGCATTTCCGCTCTATAGCACCCTACGTCACGTTTTGTCACACTTCTCTGTCACGCATTCATGTCAAGTTTATCAGATCCACTGTCCAAATGTATAACGGAGATTTCCTATGTAAACTTGTCATGCTGTAATTACACCCTCCTGCCAGTGGTGGAGCAGTAGCGCTTCGGCCTGCACTGAGAGAAACTGCCACGCCCCAACCAACTCTACCCTGCTCCCCAAATTGCTATTCAACAAGAATTACAACAGTGACCACACTTCAAAAGTACTTCATTGGCTGTAAAGTGCTTTGGGTCGTCCTGGGTTGTGAAAGGCGCTTTCATTCATTCAAATGTCTCACTTTTTTTTCCAGGCGATCTGATTGATGAATTGGGACATAAAAGTGAAGTGAGAGAGGTAAGTGTAGAGGGAGCTTTACTCTGTATCTAACCCGTGCTGTACCTGCCCTGGGAGTGTTTGATGGGACAGTGTAGAGGGAGATTTACTCTGTATCTAACCCGTGCTGTACCTGCCCCGGGAGTGTTTGATGGGACAGTGTAGAGGGAGCTTTACTCTGTATCTAACCCCTGCTGTACCTGCCCTGGGAGTGTTTGATGGGACAGTGTAGAGGGAGCTTTACTCTGTATCTAACCCGTGCTGTACCTGTCCTGGGAGTGTTTGATGGGACAGTGTAGAGGGAGCTTTACTCTGTATCTAACCTGTGCTGTACCTGCCCTGGGAGTGTTTGATGGGACAGTGTAGAGGGAGCTTTACTCTGTATCTAACCCGCGCTGTACCTGCCCTGGGAGTGTTTGACGGGACAGTGTAGAGGGAGCTTTACTCTGTATCTAACCCGTGCTGTACCTGCCCTGGGAGTGTTTGATGGGACAGTGTAGAGGGAGCTTTACTCTGTATCTAACCCATGCTGTACCTGCCCTGGGAGTGTTTGATGGGACAGTGTAGAGGGAGCTTTACTCTGTATCTAACCCATGCTGTCCCTGCCCTGGGAGTGTTTGATGGGACAGTGTAGAGGGAGCTTTACTCTGTATCTAACCCGTGCTGTACCTCCACTGGGAGTATTTGATGGGACAGTGTAGAGGGAGCTTTACTCTGTATCTAACCCGTGCTGTACCTGCCCTGGGAGTGTTTGATGGGACAGTGTAGAGGGAAGTTTACTCTGTATCTAACCCGTGCTGTAACTGCCCTGGGAGTGTTTGATGGGACAGTGTAGAGGGAGCTTTACTCTGTATCTAACCCCGTGCTGTACCTGCCCTGGGAGTGTTTGATGGGACAGTGTAGAGGGAGCTTTACTCTGTATCTACCCCATGCTGTACCTGCCCTGGGAGTGTTTGATGGGACAGTGTAGAGGGAGCTTTACTCTGTATCTAACCCGTGCTG
This sequence comes from Somniosus microcephalus, assembly GCF_052327205.1. Classification (NCBI taxonomy): domain Eukaryota; kingdom Metazoa; phylum Chordata; class Chondrichthyes; order Squaliformes; family Somniosidae; genus Somniosus; species Somniosus microcephalus. The sequence continues at coordinate 5,618 of NW_028227136.1, forward strand.
TACCTGCCCTGGGAGTGTTTGATGGGACAGTGCAGAGGGAGCTTTACTCTGTATCTAACCCGTGCTGTACCTGCCCTGGGAATGTTTGATGGGGCAGTGTAGAGGGAGCTTTCCTCTGTATCTAACCCGTGCTGTACCTGCCCTGGGAGTGTTTGATGGGACAGTGTAGAGGGAGCTTTACTCTATATCTAACACATGCTGTGCCTGCCCTGGGAGTGTTTGATGGGACAGTGTAGAGGGAGCTTTACTCTGTATCTAACCCGTACTGTACCTGCCCTGGGATTGTTTGATGGGACAGTGTACAGGGAGCTTTACTCTGTATCTAACCCATGCTGTACCTGCCCTGGGAGTGTTTGATGGGACAGTGTAGAGTCATAGAGTTATACAGCACAGAAGGAGGCCCTTCGGCCCATCGTGTCTGCGCCGACCATCAATCCCTGTCCAGTCTAATCCCATTTTCCAGCATTTGGTCCATAGCCTTGTATGCAATGGCATTTCAAGTGCTCATCCAAATGCTTCTTGAATGTTGTGAGGGTTCCTGCCTCTACCACCCTTTCAGGCAGTGAGTTCCAGATTCCAACCACCCTCTGGGTGAAAAAGTTCCTCCTCAAATCCCCTCCAACCCTCCTGCCCCTTACCTTGAATCTTTGCCCCCTTGTTATTGACCCCCCTACTAAGGGGAAAAGTTCCTCTTTATCTACCCTATCTATGCCCCTCATCATTTTGTACACCTCAATCAGGTCCCCCCTCAGCCTTCTTTGCTCCAAGGAAAGCACCCCCAGCCTGTTTAGTCTTTCTTCATAGCTGAGGCGCTCCATCCCAGGTAACATCCTGGTGAATCTTCTCTGCACCCTCTCCAAAGCAATCACATCCTTCCTATAGTGAGGCGACCAGAACTGCACACAGTATTCCAGCTGTGGCCTCACCAGCGTTTTGTACAGCTCCATCATAACCTCCCTGCTCTTATATTCTATGCCTCGACTAATGAAGGCAAGTATCCCATATGCCTTTTTAACCACCTTATCTACCTGTTCCGCTGCCTTCAGAGATCTATGTACATGTACACCAAGGTCCCTCTGACCCTCTGTACTTCCTAGGGTCCTACCACTCATTGTGTATTCCCTTGCCTTATTTGTCCGTCCAAAATGCATCACCTCGCACTTTTCAGGGTTAAATTCCATTTGCCACTTTTCCGCCCATCTGACCAACCCGTTTATATCGTCCTGTAGCCTGAGGCTTTCCTCCTCGCAATTTACCACCCCACCAATTTTCGTGTCATCTGCAAACTTACTGATCATACCTTTTACATTCTCATCCAAATCATTTATGTAGATCACAAACAGCAAGGGTCCCAGCACCGATCCCTGAGGTACCCCACCGGACACAGGCTTCCAGTCACAAAAGCAACCTTCGACCATCACCCTCTGCCTCCTGCCACTCATCCAGTTTAGGATCCAACGCGCCAAGGCACCCTGGATCCCATGGGCTCTTACCTTCTTGACCAGTCTCCTATGCGGGACTTTGTCAAAAGCTTTACTGAAATCCATGTAAACCACATCCACAGCATTTCCCTCATCCACACACCTAGTCACCCCCTCGAAAAATTCAATCAGATTGGTCAGACATGATTTACCCTTGACAAAGCCATGCTGACTATCCCCGATTAATCCTTGCCTCTCCAAGTGGAGACTAATTTTGTCCCTCAGAATTTTTTCCAATAATTTCCCTACCACAGATGTTAGGCTCACTGGCCTGTAATTCCCTGGTTTATCCCTGCTACCCTTCTTGAATAATGGTACTACGTTAGCTGTTCTCCAGTCCTCTGGTACATCCCCTGTGGCCAGAGAGGTTCTGAAAATTTGTGTCAGAGCCCCTGCAATCTCCTCCTTTGCCTCACACAACAGCCTGGGATACATCTCGTCCGGGCCTGGGGATTTATCCACTTTTTGGCCTGCTAAAACCGCGAGTACCTCCTCCCTCTCGATGCTAATATGTTCAAGTATATCACAGTCCCCTTGCCCGATTTCTATGTCTACATCGTCTTTCTCCATAGTGAACACAGATGCAAAAAATTCATTTAAAACCCCGCCTACATCATCTGGCTCTACACACAGATTGCCACTTTGGTCCCTAATGGGCCCTACCCTTTCCCTGGTTATCCTCTTGCCCTTAATATACTTATAAAACATCTTAGGATTTTCCTTTATTTTGCTCGCCAGTGTTATTTCATGGCCCCTCCTCGCCCTCCTAATTTCTTTTTTAAGTATGCTCCTGCACCTTTTATACTCCGCTAGGGCTTCCTCCGTCTTTAGTCTTTTGTAACTGCCAAAAGCCCCCCTTTTTTTCCCTAATGCATTTTTGTATATCCCTTGTCATCCAAGGTTCCCTTTCCTTGTTGGTCCCACCCTTGACCTTTACAGGAACATGTTGGCGTTGTACTCTCTCTATTTCCCTTCTGAAAGTCTCCCACTGCTTTGATGTGGATTTTCCTATAAGTAGCTGCTCCCAGTCCACTTTGGCCAGATCCTGCCTTATCATATTAAAATCGGCCTTTCCCCAATTTAGAACCCTTATTTCCGGGCCGTCTTTGTCTTTTTCCATGACCACCTTAAATCTCACCGAATTATGGTCACTGTCGCCAAAATGCTCTCCTACTGACACTTCCACCACTTGCCCGGCTACATTCTCTAGAATTAGGTCCAGTACCGCCCCCTCTCTTGTAGGACTTTCTACATGTTGGCTCAAAAAGCTCTCCTGGATGCACTTTAAGAATTCTGCACCCTCTAAGCCTTTCACACTCTGACTATCCCAATTAATATTGGGGAAGTTGAAATCCCCCACTATTATTACCCTATTATTTTCGCACTTCTCTGAGATTTGCCTACATATCTGTTCCTCTATCTCCCCCTGACTGTTCGGGGGCCTATAGTACACTCCCAGCAAAGTGCTTGCCCCCTTTTTGTTTTTAAGTTCTACCCATATGGCCTCATTAGAGGAACCCGCTAATATATCATCCCTCCTTACAGCAGTAATTGATTCCTTAATTAATATTGCAACACCCCCTCCCCTTTTACACCCCCCTCTGTCTCGTCTGAAGATTCTATACCCCGGAATATTGAGCTGCCAGTCCTGACCCTCCCTCAACCATGTCTCCGTGATAGCAACAATATCGTACTCCCATGTGTTCAGCAACAACTTCAGTTCATCCACCTTATTTGCAAGACTCCTTGCATTAAAATAAATGCCTTCCAGCCTTGCCATATTCCCTTTTGCCTTCATATATTTGCTCTGCCTTCCCAGCTGACTTGTTTTTTCCTCTGTATTTGGCTGTAAATCACCCCCTACTATAGTTCCACTCTGTATCCCATCCCCCTGCCAAGTTAGTTTAAACCCCCCCCCAACAGTGCTAGCAAACCTTCCCGCAAGGATATTGGTCCCCCTCTGGTTCAGGTGTAAACCGTCCGACTTGTACAAGTCCCACCTTTCCCAGAAGCAGACCCAGTGATCCAGGAAACTAAAGCCCTCCCCCTTGCACCATCCCTTTAGCCACGCATTCATCTGTTCTATCTTCCTATTCCTATACTCACTAGCACGTGGCACCGGGAGTAATCCAGAGATTACAACCTTTGAGGTCCTGCTCTTTAATCTTCCACCTAGCTCCTTAAATTCTTGCTGCAGGACCTCATCCCTCTTTTTACCTATGTCGTTGGTACCAATGTGGACCACGACCTCTGGCTGTTCACCCTCCCCCTCCAGAATGCCCTGCAGCCGCTCAGTGACATCCTTGACCCTGGCACCAGGGAGGCAACAAACCATCCTGGATTCACGTCTACGGCCACAGAAACGCCTCTCTCTTCCCCTTACTATAGAATCCCCTACCACTATTGCTCTCCCACTCTTTTTCCTCCCTTCCTGGACAGCAGGAGCACCCCCAGTGCCAGGAAGTTGGCTGCTGCTGCCTTCCCCTGGTGAGTCATGCCCCTCAACAGTATCCAAAGCGGTATACTTGTTTGAGAGGGGAATGGTCACAGGGGTCTCCTGCACTACCTGCCTGCTTCTATTGCTCCGCCTGGTGGTCACCCATTTCCTTTCTTCCTGTACAGCCCTACCCTGCGGTGTGACCAACTCACTAAACGTGTTATCCACGACCCTCTCAGCATCGTGAATGCTCAACAACCCATCCACCCGCAGCTCCAGTGCCTCAATGCGGTCTGCTAGTAGCTGCAGATGGATGCATCTCTGGCACACGTGGTCATCAGGGGCACCGGCAGTGTCCCTGAATTCCCACATAGAGCAAGAGGAGCATATCACGGGGCTGGGCTCTCCTGGCATGACCTTCCCTTTAATTACTTTAAATTAATTTACTATCACCAATTAAAGATATCTCTAAGGCGCTTGTATAGTCTACCAACAGTCCCTGCTACACCAGAAAAGACCCTAGTAACTATAAACTACAGAGTTAAAGTTTAAAAAAGAGAAATACTCACCAACCAATCACTTACCTGCTCCCTGGTGACGTCACACTCTGATTACTTTTTACCTCTCTCCCCATTGCTGAGTTGGTAAGCCTCGCTGGTCGCCGGTTTTTAAGCCGGGCTCCTCCTCGCTGCTCCGAGTGGCCTCGGGCCTCGCTGGTCGCCGGTTTTTAAGCCGGGCTCCTCCTCGCTGCTACTCCCTGCTCCGCGTGGTCTCGGGCCTCGCTGGTCGCCGGTTTTTAAGCCGGGCTCCTCCTCGCTGCTACTCCCTGCTCCGCGTGGTCTCGGGCCTCGCTGGTCGCCGGTTTTTAAGCCGGGCTGCTCCGACTGGTCTCGGGCCTCGCTGGTCGCTGGTTTTTAAGCCGGGCTCCTCCTCGCTGCTCCTCCCTGCTCCGAGGGAGCTTTACTCTGTATCTAACCTGTGCTGTACCTGCCCTGGGAGTGTTTGATGGGACAGTGTAGAGGGAGCTTTACTCTGTATCTAACCCATGCTGTACCTGCCCTGGGAGTGTTTGATGGGCAGTGTAGAGGGAGCTTTACTCTGTATCTAACCCGTGCTGTACCTGCCCTGGGAGTGTTTGATGGGGACAGTGTAGAGGGAGCTTTACTCTGTATCTAACCTGTGCTGTACCTGCCCTGGGAGTGTTTGATGGGACAGTGTAGAGGGAGCTTTACTCTGTATCTAACCCATGCTGTACCTGCCCTGGGAGTGTTTGATGGGACAGTGTAGAGGGAGCTTTACTCTGTATCTAACCCGTGCTGTACCTGCCCTGGGAGTGTTTGATGGGACCGTGTAGAGGGAGCTTTACTCTGTATCTAACCTGTGCTGTACCTGCCCTGGGATTGTTTGATGGGACAGTGTAGAGGGAGCTTTACTCTGTATCTAACCTGTGCTGTACCTGCCCTGGGAGTGTTTGATGGGACAGTGTAGAGGGAGCTTTACTCTGTATCTAACCCGTGCTGTACCTGCCCTGGGAGTGTTTGATGGGACAGTGTAGAGGGGGCTTTACTCTGTATCTAACCCCGTGCTGTACCTGCCCTGGGAGTGTTTGATGGGGACAGTGTCGAGCGAGCTTTACTCTGTATCTAACCCGTGCTGTCCCTGCCCTGGGAGTGTTTGATGGGACAGTGTAGAGGGAGGTTTACTCTGTATCTAACCCGTGCTGTACCTGCCCTGGGAGTGTTTGATGAGACAGTGCAGAGGGAGCTTTACTCTGTATCTAACCCATGCTGTACCTGTCCTGGGAGTGTTTGATGGGACAGTGTAGAGGAAGCTTTACTCTGTATCTAACCCGTGCTGTACCTGCCCTGGGAGTGTTTGATGGGGACAGTGTAGAGGGGGCTTTACTCTGTATCTAACCCCGTGCTGTACCTGCCCTGGGAGTGTTTGATGGGACAGTGTAGAGGGAGCTTTACTCTGTATCTAACCCATGCTGTACCTGCCCTGGGAGTGTTTGATGGGGACAGTGTCGAGCGAGCTTTACTCTGTATCTAACCCGTGCTGTACCTGCCCTGGGAGTGTTTGATGGGACAGTGTTGAGGGAGCTTTACTCTGTATCTACCCCATGCTGTACCTGCCCTGGGAGTGTTTGATGGGACAGTGTAGAGGGAGCTTTACTCTGTATCTAACCCGTGCTGTACCTGCCCTGGGAGTGTTTGATGGGACAGTGTAGAGGGAGCTTTACTCTGTATCTAACCCGTGCTGTCCCTGCCCTGGGAGTGTTTGATGGGACAGTGTAGAGGGAGGTTTACTCTGTATCTACCCCATGCTGTACCTGCCCTGGGAGTGTTTGATGGGGACAGTGTAGAGGGAGCTTTACTCTGTATCTAACCTGTGCTGTACCTGCCCTGGGTGTGTTTGATGGGAAAGTGTAGAGGGAGCTTTACTCTGTATCTACCCCATGCTGTACCTGCCCTGGGAGTGTTTGATGGGGACAGTGTAGAGGGAGCTTTACTCTGTATCTAACCTGTGCTGTACCTGCCCTGGGTGTGTTTGATGGGAAAGTGTAGAGGGAGCTTTACTCTGTATCTAACCCATGCTGTACCTGCCCTGGGAGTGTTTGATGGGACTGTGTATAGGGAGCTTTACTCTGCATCTAACCCCGTGCTGTACCTGCCCTGGGAGTGTTTGATGGGACAGTGTCGAGGGAGCTTTACTCTGTATCTAACCCGTGCTGTACTTGCCCTGGGAGTGTTTGATGGGACAGTGTAGAGGGAGCTTTACTCTGTATCTAACCCGTGCTGTACCTGCCCTGGGAGTGTTTGATGGGACAGTGTAGAGGGAGCTTTACTCTGTATCTAACCTGTGCTGTACCTGCCCTGGGTGTGTTTGATGGGAAAGTGTAGAGGGAGCTTTACTCTGTATCTAACCCATGCTGTACCTGCCCTGGGAGTGTTTGATGGGACTGTGTATAGGGAGCTTTACTCTGCATCTAACCCCGTGCTGTACCTGCCCTGGGAGTGTTTGATGGGACAGTGTCGAGGGAGCTTTACTCTGTATCTAACCCGTGCTGTACTTGCCCTGGGAGTGTTTGATGGGACAGTGTAGAGGGAGCTTTACTCTGTATCTAACCCGTGCTGTACCTGCCCTGGGAGTGTTTGATGGGACAGTGTAGAGGGAGCTTTACTCTGTATCTAACCCGTGCTGTACCTGCCCTGGGAGTGTTTGATGGGACAGTGTAGAGGGAGCTTTACTCTGTATCTAACCCGTGCTGTACCTGCCCTGGGAGTGTTTGACGGGACAGTGTAGAGGGAGCTTTACTCTGTATCTAACCCGTGCTGTACCTGCCCTGGGAGTGTTTGACGGGACAGTGTAGAGGCAGAGGCAGGGCTCGGAGGTGAGAGGACCCTGCCCTCAGTATGGTGACGGGTGGGCGCAATTCCCAAACTGGCTATTGGAGCAGCTAATGTGAATAGTTCTGGGAGACACGGGCGGTGTCTGAGACGAGATAACCTCCCAAGTTATCGGAAGACGTGAATATGAGGCGGCGAAGAATTGGAGTAGCAGGGACCATCTGACGTGACCCCCTTGTGTCTTTTTTATCGGCAGAAGAAAGTGCCCATCGATTTCTCCTTCAACTCCCTAGCGGACCCCCGCTTTATCTTTTACGACCACATTCTCTTGGAGGCCGTGAAACTGGGTGATCGCGAGGTGCATGAGTTTTTCCGACTTCTCTCGCTCTGTCACACCGTGATGTCCGAGGATAAAGATGAAGGTAGGAATCCGATCTACCCCACCCCTCGCTCGCAGATATACCCCACACCCCTCACTGTAACACTGATATACCCCACACCCCTCACTGCAACACTCTGATATACCCCACACCCCTCGCTCGCAGATATACCCCACACCCCTCACTGTAACACTGATATACCCCACACCCCTCACTGTAACACTCGGGTATACCCCACACCCCTCACTGTAACACTCTGATATACCCCACACCCCTCACTGTAACACTGATATACCCCACACCCCTCACTGTAACACACTGATATACCCCACACCCCTCACTGTAACACTCTGATATACCACACACCCCTCACTGTAACACTCTGATATACCCCACACCCCTCACTGTAACACCCTGATATACCCCACACCCCTCACTGTAACACTCTGATATACCCCACACCCCTCACTGTAACACTCTGATATACCCCACACCTCTCACTGTAACACTCTGATATACCCCACACCCCTCACTGTAACACTCTGATATACCCCACACCCCTCACTGTAACACTCTGATATACCCCACACCCCTCAATGTAACACTCTGATATACCCCACACCCCTCACTGTAACACTCTGATATACCCCACACCCCTCACTGTAACACTCTGATATACCCCACACCCCTCACTGTAACACTCTGATATACCTCACACCCCTCACTGTAACACTCTGATATACCCCACACCCCTCACTGTAACACTCTGATATACCCCACACCCCTCACTGTAACACTCTAATATACCCCACACCCCTCACTGTAACACTCTGATATACCCCACACCCCTCACTGTAACACTCTGATATACCCCACACCCCTCACTGAAACACTCTGATATACCCCACACCCCTCACTGTAACACTCTGATATACCCCACACCCCTCACTGTAACACACTGATACTACCCCACACCCCTCACTGTAACACTCTGAAACACCCCACACCCCTCACTGTAACACTCTGATATACCCCACACACCTCACTGAAACAATCTGATATACACCACACCCCTCACTGTAACACAATGATATACCCCACACCCCTCACTGTAACACTCTGATATACCCCACACCCCTCACAGTAACACACTGATATACCCCACACCCCTCACTGTAACACTCTGATATACCCCACACCCCTCACTGTAACACTCTGATATACCCCACACCCCTCACTGTAACACTCTGATATACCCCACACCCCTCACTGTAACACTCTGATATACCCCACACCCCTCACTGTAATACTCTGATATACCCCACACCCCTCACTGTAACACTCTGATATACCCCACACCCCTCACTGTAACACTCTGATATACACCACACCCCTCACTGTAACACTCTGATATACCCCACACCCCTCACTGTAACACTCTGATATACACCACACCCCGCACTGTAACACACTGATATACCCCACACCCCTCACTGTAACACACTGATATACCCCACACCCCTCACTGTAACACTCTGATATACCCCACACCCCTCAGTGTAACACTCTGATATACCCCACACCCCTCACTGTAACACTCTGATATACCCCACACCCCTCACTGTAACACTCTGC
>NW_028227137.1:0-14893 GCF_052327205.1 Somniosus microcephalus
CGGACCCCGAACTGGAGGCCCCGATTTCGATACTACCACTGGTGAGGGGGGCCGAGGGTTGGGGGGGTGGGGGTTGGTTACTGACCCTGTGTGTGTCTCGGGGGTCGCTCACTGACCGGTGTGTGGGGGTCGGGGGTCACTCACTGACCCGGTGTGTGGGGGTCAGGGGTCACTCACTGACCTGGTGTGTGGGGGTCGGGGGTTGCTCACTGACCTGGTGTCATAGAGAGTCATAGAGTTATACAGCACGGATAGAGGCCCTTCGGCCCATCGTGTCCGCGCCGGCCATCAAGCCCTGTCTGATCTAATCCCATATTCCAGCATTTGGTCCGTAGCCTTGTACGCTATGGCGTTTCAAGTGCTCATCCAAATGCTTCTTAAATGTTGTGAGGGTTCCTGCCTCTACCACCCTTTCAGGCAGTGAGTTCCAGACTCCAACCACCCTCTGGGTGAAAAAGTTCTTCCTCAAATCCCCTCTAAACCTCCCGCCCTTTACCTTGAATCTATGCCCCCTAGTTATTGACCCTTCTACTAAGGGGAAAAAGCTCCTCAGCATCCATCCTATCTATGCCCCTCATAATTTTGTACACCTCAATCATGTCCCCCCTCAGCCTCCTCTGCTCCAAGGAAAACAAACCCAATCTGCCCAGTCTCTCTTCATAGCTGAAGCGCTCCAGCCCCGGTAACATCCTGGTGAACCTCCTCTGCACCCTCTCTAACGCGATCACATCCTTCCTATAGTGTGGCGACCAGAACTGCACACAGTATTCCAGCTGTGGCCTAACCAGTGTTTTATACAGCTCCATCATAACCTCCCTGCTCTTATATTCAATGCCTCGGCTAATGAAGGCAAGTATCCCATATGCCTTTTTTACCACCTTATCCACCTGTTCCGCCGCCTTCAGGGATCTGTGTACTTGCACACCCAGATCCCTCTGACCCTCCGTCTTGCCTAGGGTCTTACCATTCATTGTGTATTCCCTTGCCTTGTTAGTCCCCCCAAAGTGCATCACCTCGCACTTTTCCGGGTTAAATTCCATTTGCCACTGTTCCACCCATCTGACCAACCCATCTATATCGTCCTGCAGACTGAGGCTACCCTCCTCGCTATTTACCACCCTACCAATTTTTGTATCATCCGCGAACTTACTGATCATACCTTTTACATTCATATCCAAGTCATTAATGTAGACCACAAACAGCAAGGGACCCAGCACCGATCCCTGTGGTACCCCACTGGCCACAGGCTCCCAGTCACAAAAACAACCTTCGACCATCACCCTCTGCCTTCTGTCACTAAGCCAGTTTTGTATCCAATGTGCCAAGGCACCCTGGATTCCATGGGCTCTTACCTTCTTGACCAGTCTCCTGTGCGGGACTTTATCGAAGGCCTTACTGAAATCCATATATACCACATCCACTGCGTTACCCTCATCCACACACCTAGTCACCCCCTCAAAAAATTCAATCAAATTAGTCAGACATGATCTTCCCTTGACAAAGCCATGTTGACTATCCCTGATTAATCCTTGCCTCTCCAAGTGGAGACAAATTTTGTCCCTCAGAATTTTTTCCAATAATTTTCCTACCACTGATGCTAGGCTCACTGGCCTGTAGTTCCCCGGTTTTTCCCTACTTCCCTTCTTGAATAATGGTACTACATTAGCGGTTCTCCAGTCCTCTGGCACATCCCCTGTGGCCAGAGAGGTCTTGAATATATGTGTTAGAGCCCCCGCAATCTCTTCCTTTGCCTCACACAGCAGCCTGGGATACATTTCGTCCGGGCCTGGGGATTTATCCATTTTTAGGCCAGCTAAAACCGCCAATACCTCCTCCCTCTCGATGTTAATATGTTCGAGCATATCACAGTCCCCCCGCCCTATTTCTATGTCTACATCGTCCTTCTCCATAGTGAAAACAGATGCAAAAAATTCATTTAGAACCCCTCCTACATCTTCCGGCTCCACACACAGATTGCCACTTTTGTCCCTAATGGGCCCTATTTTTTCCCTAGTTATCCTCTTACCCTTCATATACTTATAAACCATCTTAGGATTTTCCTTTATTTTGCTCGCCAGTGTTATTTCATGGCCCCTCCTTGATCTCCTAATTTCTTTTTTAAGTATCCCCCTGCACTTTTTGTACTCCTCTAGGGCTTCCTCCGTCTTTAGCCTTTTGTATCTGCCAAAAGCCCTCCTTTTTTTCCTAATCCATTCTCGTATATCCCCTGACATCCAAGGTTCCCTGTGGTTTTTGGAACCACCCTTGACCTTTACGGGAACATGTTGCCATTGTATGATCCCAATCTCCCTTCTGAAAGCCTCCCATTGCTCTGTTGCGGATTTTCCTACAAGTAGCTGATCCCAGTCCATTTTGGCCAGATCCTGCCTTATCCTATTAAAATCGGCCTTCCCCCAATTTAGAACCTTTATTTCCGGCCCATCCCTGTCCTTTTCCATGACCACCTTAAATCTTACCATATTATGGTCACTGTCACCAAAGTGCTCACCTACTAGCACTTTTTCCACTTGGCCGGCCACATTCCCTAGAATTAGGTCCAGTACCGCCCCCTCTCTTGTAGGACTTTCTATATGCTGGCTCAAAAAGCTCTCCTGGATGCACTTTAAGAATTCTACACCCTCTGAGCCTTTCACACTCTGACTATCCCAGTTAATATTGGGGAAGTTGAAATCCCCCATTATTATTACCCTATTATTTGCACATTTCTCTGAGATTTGCCTACATATCTGTTCCTCTATCTCCCTCTGACTGTTTGGAGGCCTATAGTACACTCCCAGCAAAGTGCTTGCCCCCTTTTTGTTTTTAAGCTCCACCCATATGGCCTCATTAGAGGAACCTGCTAATATATCATCCCTCCTTACTGCAGTAATTGACTCCTTAATTAATATTGCGACACCCCCTCTTATACCTCCCTCTGTCTCGCCTGAAGATTCTGTACCCCGGAATATTGAGCTGCCAGTCTTGCCCCTCCCTCAACCATGTCTCCATGATAGCAACAATATCATACTCCCATGTGTTTATCAACACCTTCAGTTCATCCACCTTATTTGCAAGACTCCTTGCATTAAAATAGATGCCATCCAGCCTTGCCCTTATATATTTGCCCTGTCTACCAAGCTGACTTGTTTTTTTCTCTATAATTGGCAGCACATCACCCCCTATTTCAGCTCCCCTCTGTATCCCATCCCCCTGCCAAGTTAGTTTAAACCCCCCCCCCCCCCAACAGTGCTAGCAAACCTCCCCGCAAGGATATTTGTCCCGCTCTGGTTCAGGTGCAACCCGTCCGACTTGTACAAGTCCCACCTTCCCCAGAAGCAGGCCCAGTGATCCAGGAAAGTAAAACCCTCCCCCCTACACCAACTCTTTAGCCACGCATTCATCTGCTCTATCCTCCCATTCCTATACTCACTAGCACGTGGCACTGGGAGTAATCCAGAGATTACAACCTTTGAGGTCCTGCTCTTTAATCTGTTACCTAGCTCCCTAAATTCTTGATGCAGGACCTCATCCCCCTTCCTACCGATGTCGTTGGTCCCAATGTGGACCACGACCTCTGCCTGCTCACCCTCCCCCTTAAGAATGCCCTGTAGCCGCTCAGTGACATCCCTGACCCTGGCCCCAGGGAGGCAACAAACCATCCTGGAGTCACGTTTGCGGCCACAGAAACGCCTATCTGTTCCCCTTACGATAGAATCCCCTACCACTATTGCTCTCCCACTCTTTTTCCTCCCTTTCTGAGCAGCAGAAGCGTCCCTGGTGCCAGGAAGCTGGCTGCTGCTGCCTTCCCCTGGTGAGTCATCCCCCTCAACAGTATCCAACTTGGTATACCTGTTTGAAAGGGGGATGTCCGCAGGGGGTCCCTGCACTACCTGCCTGCCTTTGTTGCTCCGCCTGATGGTCACCCCCTGTGCTGCCCTACCCTGAGGCGTGAACAACTCGCTAAACGTGCTCTCCACGAGCCTCTCAGCATCGCGCATGCTCCAAAATTCATCCACCCGCAGCTCGAGCGCCGCAATGCGGTCTACAAGTAGCTGCAGCTGGATGCATTTCCCGCACACATGGTCGTCGGGGACACTGGCAGCGTCCCTGACTTCCCACATGGAGCAAGAGGAGCAGAACACGGGTCTGAGCTCTCCTGCCATGACTTACTCCTTTAATTAATCTAAAAAATTATTCAATACCCCAGTTACAGGTATACTCTAGGGCGCTTTATTTACCAACTGTCCCCACTACACCACAGAAATTTAACACCACAGAATTCAAGCTTGTATTGAAAAGAGAGAAATACTCACCAACCAATCACTTACCTGCTCCCTGGTGACGTCACACTTGGATTACTTTTTACCTCTCTCCTGGAACCTGGATTGGTCGGTGCCTCTGACTGCTCCCTCTTATACTCAGCCGCCTCGGGCTGCTCCCGCGCAGGTCCGCTGCTTCTCCGGTCTCGGGGCTGTGGGCCTCGGTGCCTCTGACTGCTCCCTCTCAAGCCTTTAAGCTCTCCCTCCTCGGGCTGCTCCCGCGCAGGTCCGCTGCTTCTCCGGTCTCGGGGCTGTGGGCCTCGGTGCCTCTGACTGCTCCCTCTCAAGCCTTTAAGCTCTCCCGCCTCGGGCTGCTCCCGCGCAGGTCCGCTGCTTCTCCGCTCTCAGGGCTGTGGGCCTCGGTGCCTCTGACTGCTCCCTCTCAAGCCTTTAAGCTCTCCCGCCTCGGGCTGCTCCCGCGCAGGTCCGCTGCTTCTCCGCTCTCAGGGCTGTGGGCCTCGGTGCCTCTGACTGCTCCCTCTCAAGCCTTTAAGCTCTCCCGCCTCGGGCTGCTCCCGCGCAGGTCCGCTGCTTCTCCGCTCTCAGGGCTGTGGGCCTCGGTGCCTCTGACTGCTCCCTCTCAAGCCTTTAAGCTCTCCCGCCTCGGGCTGCTCCCGCGCAGGTCCGCTGCTTCTCCGGTCTCGGGGCCGGGGGTCGCTCACTGACCTGGTGATTGGGGGTCGGGGGTCGCTCACTGACCCGGTGTGTGAGGATCGGGGTTCACTCACTGACCTGGTGTGTGGGGTCAGGGGTCAATCACTGACCCGGTGTGTGGGGTCAGGGGTCACTCACTGACCTGATGTGTTGTTTCTAGGACGCTCTCATTCCTGGGAATGAGTCTTTGCCTGGCGCTGATGTTCATCTCTTCCTGGTATTATGCCATCATTGCCATGGTGATCGCTGGGATGATCTACAAGTACATCGAGTACCAAGGGTGAGTGGGGCGGGGGGGCGGGGTAGACTCGGCCAGTGCCTGGGGGCAGCCTGGGGTCGGGGCCGTGCGTGGTGTCAGTCTGGTGTCGGGGCAGTGCCTGGGTCGGAGTGGGATCAGGAGGCAGTACCTGGAGTCGGAGTGGGGTCAGGGCGGCAGTGCCTGGGTTCGGGCTGGGGTCAGGGGGCAGTGCCTGGGGTCGGGGGCAGTGCCTGGGGTCAGGGGGCAGTGCCTGGGGTCGGTATGATGTCAGAGGTTGGTGCCAGGAGTCGGGGTGGGGTCAGGGTAGGGTTAGCGTGATGTTGGAGGGCAGTGTCCAGGCTCAGCGTGGGGTCAGGGGACAGGGCCTGGGGTCGGGGTGGGGCGAGGGGGGCAGTGCCTCGGGTCGGGGTAGGGTCCGCATCATGTCGGGGTCAGTATCGGGGACAGGGCCTGGGGTCGGAGACAGGCCTGGGGTCGGGGTGGGGCTAGGGGGGCAGTGTCGGAGGTCGGGCTGGGGTCAGTGTGGTGTCAGGGGACAGTGCCTGGGCTCGGACGGGTGGGGTTGGGTTGGAGTCAGTGCCTGGGTTCGCGAGATGGAGTCGAAACGTCGGGGGTGGGGGTGCGGCCGGGGTCAGTGTGGAGGCTGGGCCTGGCATTGGGGGGGTGCGGTTGTGAGGCGTGTGGCTGTGGGCTCTGTAACCGTGTCTGGCTTCTCAGGGCCGAGAAGGAGTGGGGAGACGGGATCCGCGGTCTGTCGCTCAGTGCCGCTCGATTCGCTTTGCTGCGATTGGAAGAAGGCCCGCCTCACACCAAGAACTGGAGGTAAGGAGAGAGGGTCAACAGGGGTAGAAAGAGACCGAGAGAGAGAGAGGCACACAGACAGACAACATCGGGCCTCTCTGTCTGTCTGTTTCTCCCGCTCTGGGGATCTGGGGCAGAGAATTCCAGAGATTCACATCCCTCTTGAGTGAAGAAATTCCTCCTCATCTCAGTCTTAAATGGCCGACCCCTTACCCTGAGACTGTGCCCCCTGGTTCTAGACACTCCAGCCAGGGGGAAAACAACCTCTCAGCGTCTACCCTGTCAATCCCCCTCAGAATCTTGTATGTTTTAATGAGATCACCTCTCATTCTTCTAAACTCCAGAAAGTATCGGCCCATTCTACACAATCTCTCCTCATAGGACAGCCCTCTCCTCCCAGGAATCAATCTAGTGAACCTTCGTTGCACCGCCTCCAAGGCAAGTATATCTTTCCTCAGATAAGGAGACCAGAACTGTGCCCAGTACTCCAGGTGTGGTCTCACCAAGGCCCTGTACAATTGTAGCAAGACTTCCTTACTCTTATACTCCAACCCTCTTGCAATAAAGGCCAACATGCCATTTGCCTTCTTTATTACTTGCTGTACCTGCATGCTCGCTTTCTGTGTTTCTTGCACGAGGACACCCAAATCTCTCTGACCACCAACATTTGAAAGTTTCTCACCATTTTCCTTTTCTTCCTGCCAAAGTGTATAACCTCACATTTCCCCATATTACACTCCATCTGCCACCATGTTGCCCACTCACTTAACCTGTCTATATCCCTTTGCAGCCTCTTTGTGTTCTCCTCACAGCTTACTGCCCCACGTAGCTTTGTATCATCAGCAAACTTGGATACATAACACTCGGTCATTAATATAGATTGTAAATAGCTGAGGCCCATTCACTGATCCTGGCGGCAAACCACTAGTTACAGTCTGCCAACCATATCTCTGTCTCTGTCTCTCTCTCTCTCTGTCTCTCTCTCTCTCTCTCTCTGTCTCTGTCTCTCTCTCTGTCTCTATCTCTCTCTGTCTCTCTCTCTCTGTCTCTCTCTCTCTCTGTCTCTATCTGTCTCTCTCTCTCTCTCTGTCTCTATCTCTCTCTGTCTCTCTCTCTCTGTCTCTCTCTCTCTCTCTCTCTGTCTCTCTCTCTCTCTGTCTCTATCTCTCTCTCTGTCTCTATCTCTCTCTCTGTCTCTATCTCTCTCTGTCTCTCTCTCTGTCTCTGTCTCTGTCTCTCTCTCTCTCTGTCTCTCTCTCTCTGTCTCTCTCTCTGTCTCTGTCTCTCTCTCTGTCTCTCTCTCTCTCTGTCTCTATCTCTCTCTGTCTCTCTCTCTCTGTCTCTCTCTCTCTCTGTCTCTCTCTGTCTCTGTCTCTCTCTCTCTCTGTCTCTATCTCTCTCTGTCTCTATCTCTCTCTGTCTCTCTCTCAATTCAATTCAATTCAATTCAAATTGCTTTATTGGGATGACAAGGTACATCTTATGTTGCCAAAGCACAGAAAAACATGTATGATTGAACACGTAAACGCAGATCTAGACATACAGTGTATAGACAGATATATCCCTGTATACATAAATATACACACATATGATATGCATATAATCTTTTCTTAGATTTAATGGTTGTCCCTCTGCTTGTGGCAAGCTGTAACATAGTTTGCCGCTGAGGTTACACAATTTCTCTGTTCCCCTAGTAGGTATGGGACTTTTTGGTGGTCATTCAAATTTTTGAATTCAGGGCATATTTTTATGAATTTTGGGTAGAAATTCCCCCTTATGTCCTGATAGTTTCCACAAGTTGTGAGGAAGTGCATCTCTGTCTCCACCACTCCCTGACTGCAGTGAGAGCATATCCTGTCCTCTCTTGGCAGCCAGGTCTGCCTGTGTCTGCCTTTTTCGATGGCCAGGCTATGCTCACTAAGTCTGTACATTGTCAAGGTTTTTCTCAGTTTGCTATCTTTTACCATGGTCAGGTATTCAGCCATGGTGTATTGTCTGTTTAGGGCCAGATAGCAATCGAGCTTGTTTTGGGTTTTTGTCGTTTCTGTCCAATAGGTCAAATATTTTTCCTTTTGTTTATTGACAATTGTGTTGGGTCGAATTCTCTGTGCTAGGATGTCACTGTCCTGGGGCTGATTATTATTAGTAGTGTTAGCAATTACTTCACTGAGTCCCAGGACCAGTTGACTGAGGGGACTCTTCTCTATGATCATCTCTTGGCATTTCAGGGCTTTGTAATGATAGCAGTGGGGGTTGCTCATTTTTAGGTGTTTCCAAAATTTGATGGCTCTTTTTTTGGATATTAATTAGTAGTGGATATTGGCCTAGTTCTGCCCTGCATGCATTGTTTGCGGTTTTCCTCTGAGTCCGGAGGATACTTTTACAGAATTCTGCATGTAGGATCTCAATTGGGTGTTTGTCCCATTTTGCAAATTCTTGTTGTGTTAGCGGACCCCACACCTCACTGCCATAGAGTGCAATTGGTTCAATTACTGATTTAAAAATTTTGAGCCAAATGCCAATTGGAATTTCTATTTGGATTGACTTTTTAATGGCATAGAAAGCCCTTTTTGCTTTCTCTTTCAGTTCATTCACAGCCAAATGAAAATTTCCCGTAGAACTGATTTTTAAGCCTAAGTATGTGTAATTTGTAGTTTGTTCAATTTTAGTTGCTCCTAGTGTGAAGTTTATTCTGGGTCCCTGATGTCTGGATCTTTGCTGGAACACAAGGACTTTGGTTTTTTGGGGATTTATTGTCAGGGCCCAGGTCTGACAGAACGACTCCAGCAGATCCAGGTTCTGCTGTAGACCCTCCTCAGTTGGTGAGAGCAGAACCAGGTCATCTGCATAGAGGAGGAATTTAACCTTGGATTCATATAGGGCGAGGCCAGGTATTGTAGATTGTTCAAGTAGTTTTGCCAATTCATTTATGTAAATATTAAAGAGTGTCAGTGAGATAGGCGAGCCCTGCACCATGCCACGCCCCTGTGAGAAATATTTTGTTTGTTTGTCTCCAATTTTAACTGCACATTTATTGTTTGTATACATTGATTTAATTACATCATATGTTTTTCCCCCTACACCACTTTCAATACGTTTTAAGAATAGACCGTCGTGCCAAATAGAATCAAAAGCCTTCTGGAAATCTATAAAGCAGGCAAAAATTTTGCTTTTGTTTTGGTGAACATGTTTGTCGATTAGGGTGTGTAGGGTGAAAATATGGTCCGATGTTCTATAATTTGGTAAGAATCCTATTTGGCTTTGACTCAAGACATTGTGCTCCTCAAGGAAGTTTATAAGTCTTTTGTTTATGATACTACAGAATACCTTCCCCAGGTTACTGTTCACACAGATGCCTCGATAGTTATTTGGGTCAACTTTGTCTCCACTTTTGTATATGGGCGTTATGAGTCCTTTGTTCCAGATATCAGGGAAGTAACCGACACTCAGAACCAAGTTGAAGAGTTTTAGGATAGCCAATTTCATTTTATCGTCAGTGTGTTTAATCATCTCGTTTAGGATGCCATCTGCACCACAAGCTTTTCTTGGTCGCAGGTCCTTGAATTTTTCAAATAGCTCTTTTTCAGTTATTGGGGAGTCTAACGGGTTTTGGTAATCTTTTATGGCCAATTCGAGCTTTTCCAATTCTTTGCATATTAGATCTTGCTCTGGGCTTAGTGTGTTTTTCTGGTATAATTTTTCAAAATGGTTTTCCCATGTGTCTCCATTTTGAATGGGCAATTCGTCGTGTTGTTTTTTGTGTAATGTATTCCAGTTGTCCCAGAAACAATTAGAATCAATAGATTCCTCAATGGAGCTGAGTTTATTCTTAATATACTGTTCTTTCTTGGTTCTGAGTGTGTTTTTGTATTGTGTTAGTGCTTGACAATAAGTAAGGCGTAATTCATCGTTTTCTGGTTGTCTGTCTTTTTGGTTTGATATTTTTCTGAGTTTTTTCCTCATGTTATGACAGTCTGAATCAAACCATCTCTCTCGGTCTCTCTCTCTCTTGGTCTCTCTCTGTTTCTGACTCTCTCTCTGTGACTGACTCTGTCTCTCTCTCTCTCTGTCTCTCTCTCTCTCTCTCTCTCTCTCTCTGTGTCTCTCTCTCTGTGTCTCTCTCTCTGTGTCTCTCTCTCTGTGTCTCTCTGTCTCTCTCTCTCTCTGTCTCTCTCTCTCTGTCTCTCTCTCTCTGTCTCTCTCTCTCTCTGTCTCTCTCTCTCTGTCTCTCTCTCTCTCTCTGTCTGTCTGTCTCGCTCGCTGCCTCTTGCTCGCTCTCTGTCTGTCTCTGTCTGTGTCTCACTGACGTTCTCCATTTTCCCGCCAGGCCCCAGCTCCTGGTCCTGATAAAGTTGGACGAAGATCTTCATGTCAAGTACCCGCGGCTCTTGACGTTTGCGTCGCAGCTGAAAGCGGGCAAGGGTCTGACGATCGTGGGCTCGGTGCTCACCGGGAACTTTCTGGAACATTACGGGGAGGCGCTGGCTGCTGAGCAGGTACAGGCTCCGCTCAATCCGCCCAATGCTGCGGGTAGAAGCCCCCCACACACAGCAGGAAAGACCTTTAACGTCATAAAACGTCCCATGGCGCTTCACAGGATCGGAAATCAGACGCAAATTTGACACCGAGCCACATAAGATATTAGGACAGGTAGCAATCGTGGTAATGTCACTGGGCTAGTAATCCAGAGGCCTGGACTAATTATCCAGAGACGTGAGTTCAGATCCCACCACGGAAGCTGTGGAATTTAAATTCAGTTAATTAAATAAATCTGGAATACAAATCTAGCTAGTGACCATGAAACTACTGGCTCACTAATGTCAGGGAATAAGGGAAGGAAATCTACCGCTCTTACCCGGTCTGGCCGATATGTGTCTCCAGACCCACAGCAATGTGGTTGACTCTTTGACCAAGCTTATGGTCACCTTTTTTTAAAGAGATAGGTTTCAAGGAGCGTCTTAAAGGAGGAGAGAGAGAGGCGGAGAGGTTTAGGGAGGGAATTCCAGAGCTTAGGGCCTCAGCAGTTGAAGGCACAGCCGCCAATGGTGGAGCGATGGAAATCGGGCGGGGGGGGTGGGGGGGATGCGCAAGAGGGCAGAATTGGAGGAGCGCAGAGATCTCGGAGGGTTGTCGGGCTGGAGGAGGTTACAGAGATAGGGAGGGTGCGACGCCATGGAGGGATTGGAAAACAAGGATGATAATTATAAAATCTAGGCGTTGCTAGACCAGGAGCACAGGGTGATAGGTGAAGGGGACTTGGTGCGAGTTAGGACACGGGACAGCAGAAGAGTCGGATGAACTGATGGTTAAGGAGGGTGGATGGTTGGAGAGTGTTGGAATAGTTGAGTCCAGACCCGAGGCTGAATGGGGTCCCTTTGGGACAAGGTACTAGAGTCAGACCCAGGCCTCAACTTGTGGGTGCGAAAGGGCTGGTGTTTGGGGGGGTTCTGGCCTGGTGTCTGGTCTGAGGTCCGGCCTGGTATCTGGGGGGATCCGGCCTGGTGTCTGGGGAGGGGTCGGGCCTGGTGTCTGGGGAGGGGTCGGGCCTGGTGTCTGGGGAGGGGTCTGGTCTGAGGCCCGGCCTGGTGTCTGGGGAGGGGTCCGGCCTGGTGTCTGGGGAGGGGTCTGGTCTGAGGCCCGGCCTGGTGTCTGGGGAGGGGTCCGGTCTGGGGAGGGGTCCAGCCTGGTGTCTGGTCTGAGGCCCGGCCTGGTGTCTGGGGAGGGGGTCCGGCCTGGTGTCTGGAGAGGGGGTCCGGCCTGGTGTCTGGGGAGGGGTCCGGTCTGGGGAGGGGTCCAGCCTGGTGTCTGGTCTGAGGCCCGGCCTGGTGTCTGGGGAGGGGTCCGGCCTGGTGTCTGGAGAGGGGGTCCGGCCTGGTGTCTGGAGAGGGGGTCCGGCCTGGTGTCTGGAGAGGGGGTCCGGCCTGGTGTCTGGAGAGGGGGTCCGGCCTGGTGTCTGGAGAGGGGGTCCGGCCTGGTGTCTGGGGAGGGGTCCGGCCTGGAGTCTGGAGAGGGGGTCCGGCCTGGTGTCTGGAGAGGGGGTCCGGCCTGGTGTCTGGGGAGGGGGTCCGGCCTGGTGTCTGGGGGGGTCCGGCCTGGTGTCTGGGGAGGGGTCCAGCCTGGTGTCTGGTCTGAGGCCCAACCTGGTGTCTGGGGAGGGGTCCAGCCTGGCGTCTGGTCTGAGGCCCGGCCTGGCGTCTGGGGAGGGGGCCGGCCTGGTGTCTGGGGAGGGGGTCCGGCCTGGTGTCTGGGGAGGTCCAGCCTGGCGTCTGGTCTGAGGCCCGGCCTGGCGTCTGGGGAGGGGTCCGGCCTGGTGTCTGGGGAGGGGTCCGGCCTGGTGTCTGGGGAGGGGTCCGGCCTGGTGTCTGGGGAGGGGTCCGGCCTGGCGTCTGGTCTGGGGAGGGGTCCGGCCTGGTGTCTGGGGAGGGGTCCGGCCTGGTGTCTGGGGAGGGGTCCGGCCTGGTGTCTGGGGAGGGGTCCGGCCTGGTGTCTGGGGAGGGGGGTCCGGCCTGGTGTCTGGGGAGGGGTCCGGCCTGGCGTCTGGTCTGGGGAGGGGTCCGGCCTGGTGTCTGGGGGGGATTCGGCCTGGTATCTGGGGAGGGGTCCGGTCTGGTGTCTGGGAAAGGGTCCGGCCTGGTGTCTTGTCTGAGGTCCGGCCTGGCGTCTGGTCTGGGGAGGGGGTCCGGCCTGGTGTCTGGGGAGGGGACCGGCCTGGCGTTAGGTGAAGGGGACTTGGTGCGAGTTAGGACACGGGGCAGCAGAAGAGTCGGATGAACGGATGGTTACGGAGGGTGGATGGTTGGAGAGCGTTGGAATAGTTGAGTCCAGACCCGAGGCTGAATGGGGTCCCTTTGGGACAAGGTACTAGAGTCAGACCCAGGCCTCAACTTGTGGGTGCGAAAAGGGCTGGTGTCTGGGGGGGTTCTGGCCTGGTGTCTGGTCTGAGGTCCGGCCTGGTGTCTGGGGAGGGCTCCGGCCTGCTGTGTTTGGGGAGGGTTCCAGCCTGGTGTCTGGGGAGGGGTCTGGCCTGATGTCTGGGGAGGGGTCCGGCCTGGTGTCTGGGGAGGGGTCCGGCCTGGCGTCTGGTCTGAGGCCCGGTCTGGGGAGGGGTCCGGCCTGGTGTCTGGGGAGGGGTCCGGCCTGGTGTCTGGGGAGGGGTCCGGCCTGGTGTCTGGGGAGGGGGTCCGGCCTGGAGTCTGGGGAGGGGACCGGTCTGGGGAGGGGACCGGCCTGGTGTCTGGGGAGGGGTCCGGCCTGGCGTCTGGTCTGAGGCCCGGCCTGGAGTCTGGGGAGGGGGTGCGGCCTGGAGTCTGGGGAGGGGTCCGGCCTGGTGTCTGGGGAGGGGTCCGGCCTGGTGTCTGGGGATGGGGTCCGGCCTGGAGTCTGGGGAGGGCTCCGGCCTGGAGTCTGGGGAGGGGGTCCCGGCCTGGTGTCCTGGGGAGGGGTCCGGCCTGGTGTCTGGGGAGGGGTCCGGCCTGGTGTCTGGGGAGGGGTCCGGCCTGGAGTCTGGGGAGGGGTCCGGCCTGGAGTCTGGGGAGGGGACCGGCCTGGTGTCTGGGGAGGGGTCCGGCCTGGTGTCTGGGGGAGGGGTCCGGCCTGGTGTGTCTGGGGAGGGGTCCGGCCTGGTGTCTGGGGAGGGGTCCGGCCTTGGTGTCTGGGGAGGGGTCCGGCCTGGTGTCTGGGGAGGGGTCCGCCTGGTGTCTGGGGAGGGGTCCGGCCTGGTGTCTGGGGAGGGCTCCGGCCTGGAGTCTGGGGAGGGGTCCGGCCTGGAGTCTGGGGAGGGGTCCGGCCTGGCGTCTGGGGGAGGGGGTCCGGCCTGGCGTCTGTCTGAGGCCCGGCCTGGCGTCTGGGGAGGGCTCCGGCCTGCTGTCTGGGGAGGGGGTCCGGCCTGGAGTCTGGGGAGGGGTCCGGTCTGGGGAGGGGTCCGGCCCGGCGTCTGGTCTGAGGCCCGGCCTGGCGTCTGGGGAGGGGTCCGGCCTGCTGTCTGGGGAGGGGTCCGGCCTGGAGTCTGGGGAGGGGTCCGGCCTGGCGTCTGGTCTGAGGCCCGGCCTGGCGTCTGGGGAGGGGTCCGGCCTGCTGTCTGGGGAGGGGTCGGGCCTGGTGTCTGGGGAGGGGGACCGGCCTGGTGTCTGGGGAGGGGACCGGCCTGGTGTCTGGGGAGGGGTCCGGCCTGGTGTCTGGGGAGGGCTCCGGCCTGGTGTGTCTGGGGAGGGGTCCGGCCTGGTGTCTGGGGAGGGGCTCCGGCCTGGAGTCTGGGGAGGGGTCCGGCCTGGGAGGGGTCCGGCCTGGAGTCTGGGGAGGGGTCCGGCCTGGAGTCTGGGGAGGGGTCCGGCCTGGAGTCTGGGGAGGGGTCCGGCCTGGAGTCTGGGGAGGGGTCCGGCCTGGCGTCTGGTCTGAGGCCAGGCCTGGAGTCTGGGTAGGGGGTCCGGCCTGGAGTCTGGGGAGGGGTCCGGCCTGGTGTCTGGGGAGGGGTCCGGCCTGGTGTCTGGGGAGGGGTCCGGTCTGGGGAGGGGTCCGGCCTGGTGTCTTGGGGAGGGGACCGGCCTGGAGTCTGGGGAGGGGTCCGGGCCTGGAGTCTGGGGAGGGGACCGGCCTGGAGTCTGGGAGGGGGTCCGGCCTGGAGTCTGGGGAGGGGTCCGGCCTGCTGTCTGGGGAGGGGTCCGGCCTGCTGTCTGGGGAGGGGTCCGGCCTGGAGTCTGGGGAGGGGTCCGGCCTGCTGTCTGGGGAGGGGTCCGGCCTGGAGTCTGGGGAGGGGTCCAGCCTGGTGTCTGGTGTAGGGCTCCGGCCTGGATCTGGGGAGGGGTCCGGCCTGGTGTCTGGGGAGGGCTCCGGCCTGGTGTCTGGGTAGGGGGTCCGGTCTGGG
>NW_028227138.1:0-14871 GCF_052327205.1 Somniosus microcephalus
ACCGTCATACCTGCCACTGGCAAGCGTTTCTCCTTATTACCTCAATCAAATCCCCTTGTAATTTTGAAAGCCTCTTATTAAATTTCCTCTTAACCGTCTGAGGAAAACAATCACAAACTCTCAACATAACTGAAGTTCCTTATCCCTCGGACCACTCTGCAAGACGTCAAACTGACTGTCTCGCTCTGTATGTCTATCTTTGTCTCCCTCTTTGTCCCTGTCTCTCTCTGTATAGGATTCTGAGGGTGCTTGACAGGATAGATGCAGGGAGGATGTTTCCCCTCCTGGGGGAATCTACAACTCGGGGGCAAAGCTCCAGGATATCCGGTCGCCCATTTAAAACGGAGATGAGGAGGAATTTGTTCTCTCAGAATGTCGTGAATCTTTGGAATCCTCTACCCCAGAGAGCTGTGGAGGCGGAGCCACTGAATATATTCAAGGTGGAGATAGACATATATTTGAGCTGCAGTGGAGTCAAGGGTTATGGGGAGCGGGCAGGAAAGTGGCGTTGAGTATAAGATCTGATCAGCCATGATCTTATTGAATGGCGGGGCAGGCTCGAGGGGCCGAATGGCCCACTCCTGCTCCTGTTCCTTCTGTTCTTATTCTGATTTCTGTCCCTTCTGCCTCTGTCCCTCTGTTCACAGGTCGATTTTTGCTCTGACAGATTCGGCATCTTTCAGTTCCTCGTTAGTATAGTGGTGAGTATCCCCGCCTGTCACGCGGGAGACCGGGGTTCAATTCCCCGACGGGGAGAATTTTTAACATCCCCAATTTTAAACCTTTGGGCAGCTCCTTAAAAAGACCCTGGGAAAAGTTGAATAGAACAAAATGAACGAAAATAATTTTAAAATATGTACATGACGAAATTTATAACAACTCCCTGCACCAGTTCCTCGTTAGTAGAGTGTTCTCCTTCTGTTTGCCTGTTGTGTGGGGCACTGAGGAGGGAGAGAGAAAATGAGATAACAGCGGGAGAAAGCACGACTGCTCTTTCAAAGAGACAGCACAGGCACGATTGGCCGAATGGCCTCCCACCGTGCTGCCAGCCTCCATGAATGCAGGACACTGAGATGGATATCTGAGACATACCCACACAAAGAGAGCACATACGGGTATTTTGTGTGTGTTTGCTGCTTTGTCTCAAGCACTGCATAACCATTTCCTGGACAATGTCGTGGGTATTATGATGTTCAGTTTTCACTTCCCCGACGGCTTCTCTCTGACTTTATGCCTCTGTCTCTGAGAAAAGCATAGAAGGAAATATATGGCAAATGGACCCCTTCCCGCACTTGATGCTGTGGCTTAGTGAACATGTCCTTTGTGTTCTCGTCTAAAAGATGTCATCTTGTACGAAAAGTTTGCCTGGCGTGAAAGTGATCTGAATTTCAAAGCAGCAAGGAGGAAAGTCTGCGTTGCTCTGCTTGCTGGCAGGCAGCTTCTTGCAGCTTCCCTGGTGGTCTCGTGGTTAGGATTCGGCGCTTTCACCACCACGGCCCGGGTTCGATTCCCGGTTAGGGAACAGTGCGTTTTGAGGCTGTTTGAAATGCCTCCAATCAATGCACCGGCGCGAAGCCATGTCTGCTCCTGATCAACCTTTGCAATTTCAACACTGCTGATGTCTCAACAGGTACACAATGCACTTCCTTGCCTTTTGTAAAATGCCTGCTGTTTCAAAGTCAGCAGGAAATTACATTTGGGACGAGACAATTTAAACGTGTACATGCCCACATTTAACTGCAGCTGACAGTGTCAGAACAGTCACTGTTATTATCAAACTTCCATGTATTTTCTTGCAGGCTGCACCCCCCTAACAAATATAGCTTATCACAGCACGGCTATCAATCAACTCAACGCCAGTTTGAAGAATGCAACATTTGAAAGTTAGCAACGTGTGCAAGACTTTAGTGAGAGAGAGTTGGGCCGTGATAACATTTCTAAGCAGTAAGATATTCAGTAGGCCTGAGCCCTTGCTGCGTAATACAATTCTCCCCATATTGATTCTGCTATCTTCAATTGGTCTCCTCTGGTTACCGTCATACCTGCCACTGGCAAGCGTTTCTCCTTATTACCTCAATCAAATCCCCTTGTAATTTTGAAAGCCTCTTATTAAATTTCCTCTTAACCGTCTGAGGAAAACAATCACAAACTCTCAACATAACTGAAGTTCCTTATCCCTCGGACCACTCTGCAAGACGTCAAACTGACTGTCTCGCTCTGTATGTCTATCTTTGTCTCCCTCTTTGTCCCTGTCTCTCTCTGTATAGGATTCTGAGGGTGCTTGACAGGATAGATGCAGGGAGGATGTTTCCCCTCCTGGGGGAATCTACAACTCGGGGGCAAAGCTCCAGGATATCCGGTCGCCCATTTAAAACGGAGATGAGGAGAAATTTGTTCTCTCAGAATGTCGTGAATCTTTGGAATCCTCTACCCCAGACAGCTGTGGAGGCGGAGCCACTGAATATATTCAAGGTGGAGATAGACATATATTTGAGCTGCAGTGGAGTCAAGGGTTATGGGGAGCGGGCAGGAAAGTGGCGTTGAGTATAAGATCTGATCAGCCATGATCTTATTGAATGGCGGGGCAGGCTCGAGGGGCCGAATGGCCCACTCCTGCTCCTGTTCCTTCTGTTCTTATTCTAATTTCTGTCCCTTCTGCCTCTGTCCCTCTGTTCACAGGTCGATTTTTGCTCTGACAGATTCGGCATCTTTCAGTTCCTCGTTAGTATAGTGGTGAGTATCCCCGCCTGTCACGCGGGTGACCGGGGTTCAATTCCCCGACGGGGAGGATTTTTAACATCCCCAATTTTAAACCTTTGAGCAGCTCCTTAAAAAGACCCTGGGAAAAGTTGAATAGAACAAAATGAACGAAAATAATTTTAAAATATGAACATGACGAAATTTATAACAACTCCCTGCACCAGTTCCTCGTTAGTAGAGTGTTCTCCTTCTGTTTGCCTGTTGTGTGGGGCACTGAGGAGGGAGAGAGAAAATGAGATAACAGCGGGAGAAAGCACGACTGCTCTTTCAAAGAGACAGCACAGGCACGATTGGCCGAATGGCCTCCCACCGTGCTGCCAGCCTCCATGAATGCATGACACTGAGATGGATATCTGAGACATACCCACACAAAGAGAGCACATACGGGTATTTTGTGTGTGTTTGCTGCTTTGTCTCAAGCACTGCATAACCATTTCCTGGACAATGTCGTGGATATTATGATGTTCAGTTTTCACTTCCCCGACGGCTTCTCTCTGACTTTATGCCTCTGTCTCTGAGAAAAGCATAGAAGGAAATATATGGCAAATGGACCCCTTCCCGCACTTGATGCTGTGGCTTAGTGAACATGTCCTTTGTGTTCTCGTCTAAAAGATGTCATCTTGTACGAAAAGTTTGCCTGGCGTGAAAGTGATCTGAATTTCAAAGCAGCAAGGAGGAAAGTCTGCGTTGCTCTGCTTGCTGGCAGGCAGCTTCTTGCAGCTTCCCTGGTGGTCTCGTGGTTAGGATTCGGCGCTTTCACCGCCGCGGCCCGGGTTCGATTCCCGGTTAAAGAACAGTGCGTTTTGAGGCTGTTTGAAATGCCTCCAATCAATGCACCCGCGCGAAGCAATGTCTGCTCCTGATCAACCTTTGCAATTTCAACACTGCTGATGTCTCAACAGGTACACAATGCACTTCCTTGCCTTTTGTAAAATGCCTGCTGTTTCAAAGTCAGCAGGAAATTACATTTGGGACGAGACAATTTAAACGTGTACATGCCCACATTTAACTGCAGCTGACAGTGTCAGAACAGTCACTGTTATTATCAAACTTCCATGTATTTTCTTGCAGGCTGCACCCCCCTAACAAACATAGCTTATCACAGCACGGCTATCAATCAACTCAACGCCAGTTTGAAGAATGCAACATTTGAAAGTTAGCAACGTGTGCAAGACTTTAGTGAGAGAGAGTTGGGCCGTGATAACATTTCTAAGCAGTAAGATATTCAGTAGGCCTGAGCCCTTGCTGCGTAATACAATTCTCCCCATACTGATTCTGCTATCTTCAATTGGTCTCCTCTGGTTACCGTCATACCTGCCACTGGCAAGCGTTTCTCCTTATTACCTCAATCAAATCCCCTTGTAATTTTGAAAGCCTCTTATTAAATTTCCTCTTAACCGTCTGAGGAAAACAATCACAAACTCTCTACATAACTGAAGTTCCTTATCCCTCGGACCACTCTGCAAGACGTCAAACTGACTGTCTCGCTCTGTATGTCTATCTTTGTCTCCCTCTTTGTCCCTGTCTCTCTCTGTATAGGATTCTGAGGGTGCTTGACAGGATAGATGCAGGGAGGATGTTTCCCCTCCTGGCGGAATCTACAACTCGGGGGCAAAGCTCCAGGATATCCGGTCGCCCATTTAAAACGGAGATGAGGAGGAATTTGTTCTCTCAGAATGTCGTGAATCTTTGGAATCCTCTACCCCAGACAGCTGTGGAGGCGGAGCCACTGAATATATTCAAGGTGGAGATAGACATATATTTGAGCTGCAGTGGAGTCAAGGGTTATGGGGAGCGGGCAGGAAAGTGGCGTTGATTATAAGATCTGATCAGCCATGATCTTATTGAATGGCGGGGCAGGCTCGAGGGGCCGAATGGCCTGCTCCTGTTCCTTCTGTTCTTATTCTAATTTCTGTCCCTTCTGCCTCTGTCCCTCTGTTCACAGGTCGATTTTTGCTCTGACAGATTCGGCATCTTTCAGTTTCTCGTTAGTATAGTGGTGAGTATCCCCGCCTGTCACGCGGGAGACCGGGGTTCAATTCCCCGACGGGGAGAATTTTTAACATCCCCAATTTTAAACCTTTGGGCAGCTCCTTAAAAAGACCCTGGGAAAAGTTGAATAGAACAAAATGAACGAAAATAATTTTAAAATATGTACATGACGAAATTTATAACAACTCCCTGCACCAGTTCCTCGTTAGTAGAGTGTTCTCCTTCTGTTTGCCTGTTGTGTGGGGCACTGAGGAGGGAGAGAGAAAATGAGATAACAGCGGGAGAAAGCACGACTGCTCTTTCAAAGAGACAGCACAGGCACGATTGGCCGAATGGCCTCCCACCGTGCTGCCAGCCTCCATGAATGCATGACACTGAGATGGATATCTGAGACATACCCACACAAAGAGAGCACATACGGGTATTTTGTGTGTGTTTGCTGCTTTGTCTCAAGCACTGCATAACCATTTCCTGGACAATGTCGTGGATATTATGATGTTCAGTTTTCACTTCCCCGACGGCTTCTCTCTGACTTTATGCCTCTGTCTCTGAGAAAAGCATAGAAGGTAATATATGGCAAATGGACCCCTTCCCGCACTTGATGCTGTGGCTTAGTGAACATGTCCTTTGTATTCTCGTCTAAAAGATGTCATCTTGTACGAAACGTTTGCCTGGCGTGAAAGTGATCTGAATTTCAAAGCAGCAAGGAGGAAAGTCTGCGTTGCTCTGCTTGCTGGCAGGTAGCTTTTTGCAGCTTCCCTGGTGGTCTAGTGGTTAAGATTCGGCGCTTTTACTGCCGCGGCCCGGGTTCGATTCCCGATTAGGGAACAGTGCGTTTTGAGGCTGTTTGAAATGCCTCCAATCAATGCACCCGCGCGAAGCAAAGCCTGCTCCTGATCAACCTTTGCAATCTCAACACTGCTGCTGCCTCAACAGGTACACAATGCACTTCCTTGCCTTTTGTAAAATGCCTGCTGTTTCAAAGTCAGCAGGAAATTACATTTGGGACGAGACAATTTAAACGTGTACATGCCCACATTTAACTGCAGCTGACAGTGTCAGAACATTCACGGTTATTATCAAACTTCCATGTATTTTCTTGCAGGCTGCACCCCCCTAACAAACTTAGCTTATCACAGCACGGCTATCAATCAACTCAACGCCAGTTTGAAGAATGCAACATTTGAAAGTTAGCAACGGGTGCAAGACTTTAGTGAGAGAGAGTTGGGCCGTGATAACATTTCTAAGCAGTAAGATATTCAGTAGGCCTGAGCCCTTGCTGCGTAATACAGTTCTCCCCATACTGATTCTGCTATCTTCAATTGGTCTCCTCTGGTTACCGTCATACCTGCCACTGGCAAGCGTTTCTCCTTATTACCTCAATCAAATCCCCTTGTAATTTTGAAATCCTCTTATTAAATTTCCTCTTAACCGTCTGAGGAAAACAATCACAAACTCTCAACATAACTGAAGTTCCTTATCCCTCGGACCACTCTGCAAGACGTCAAACTGACTGTCTCGCTCTGTATGTCTATCTTTGTCTCCCTCTTTGTCCCTGTCTCTCTCTGTATAGGATTCTGAGGGTGCTTGACAGGATAGATGCAGGGAGGATGTTTCCCCTCCTGGGGGAATCTACAACTAGGGGGCAAAGCTCCAGGATATCCGGTCGCCCATTTAAAACGGAGATGAGGAGGAATTTGTTCTCTCAGAATGTCGTGAATCTTTGGAATCCTCTACCCCAGAGAGCTGTGGAGGCGGAGCCACTGAATATATTCAAGGTGGAGATAGACATATATTTGAGCTGCAGTGGAGTCAAGGGTTATGGGGAGCGGGCAGGAAAGTGGCGTTGAGTAAAAGATCTGATCAGCCATGATCTTATTGAATGGCGGGGCAGGCTCGAGGGGCCGAATGGCCCACTCCTGCTCCGATTCCTTCTGTTCTTATTTCTGTCCCTTCTGCCTCTGTCCCTCTGTTCACAGGTCGATTTTTGCTCTGACAGATTCGGCACCTTTCAGTTCCTCGTTAGTATAGTGGTGAGTATCCCCGCCTGTCACGCGGGAGACCGGGGTTCAATTCCCCGACGGGGAGAATTTTTAACATCCCCAATTTTAAACCTTTGGGCAGCTCCTTAAAAAGACCCTGGGAAAAGTTGAATAGAACAAAATGAACGAAAATAATTTTAAAATATGAACATGACGAAATTTATAACAACTCCCTGCACCAGTTCCTCGTTAGTAGAGTGTTCTCCTTCTGTTTGCCT
The DNA here is from genome assembly GCF_052327205.1 of Somniosus microcephalus. Taxonomy (NCBI): domain Eukaryota; kingdom Metazoa; phylum Chordata; class Chondrichthyes; order Squaliformes; family Somniosidae; genus Somniosus; species Somniosus microcephalus. The sequence continues at coordinate 7,013 of NW_028227138.1, forward strand.
GTTGTGTGGGGCACTGAGGAGGGAGAGAGAAAATGAGATAACAGCGGGAGAAAGCACGACTGCTCTTTCAAAGAGACAGCACAGGCACGATTGGCCGAATGGCCTCCCACCGTGCTGCCAGCCTCCATGAATGCATGACACTGAGATGGATATCTGAGACATACCCACACAAAGAGAGCACATACGGGTATTTTGTGTGTGTTTGCTGCTTTGTCTCAAGCACTGCATAACCATTTCCTGGACAATGTCGTGGATATTATGATGTTCAGTTTTCACTTCCCCGACGGCTTCTCTCTGACTTTATGCCTCTGTCTCTGAGAAAAGCATAGAAGGAAATATATGGCAAATGGACCCCTTCCCGCACTTGATGCTGTGGCTTAGTGAACATGTCCTTTTTGTTCTCGTCTAAAAGATGTCATCTTGTCCGAAAAGTTTGCCTGGCGTGAAAGTGATCTGAATTTCAAAGCAGCAAGGAGGAAAGTCTGCGTTGCTCTGCTTGCTGGCAGGCAGCTTTTTGCAGCTTCCCTGGTGGTCTAGTGGTTAAGATTCGGCGCTTTTACTGCCGCGGCCCGGGTTCGATTCCCGATTAGAGAACAGTGCGTTTTGAGGCTGTTTGAAATGCCTCCAATCAATGCACCCGCGCGAAGCAATGTCTGCTCCTGATCAACCTTTGCAATTTCAACACTGCTGATGTCTCAACAGGTACACAATGCACTTCCTTGCCTTTTGTAAAATGCCTGCTGTTTCAAAGTCAGCAGGAAATTACATTTGGGACGAGACAATTTAAACGTGTACATGCCCACATTTAACTGCAGCTGACAGTGTCAGAACAGTCACTGTTATTATCAAACTTCCATGTATTTTCTTGCAGGCTGCACCCCCCTAACAAACATAGCTTATCACAGCACGGCTATCAATCAACTCAACGCCAGTTTGAAGAATGCAACATTTGAAAGTTAGCAACGTGTGCAAGACTTTAGTGAGAGAGAGTTGGGCCGTGATAACATTTCTAAGCAGTAAGATATTCAGTAGGCCTGAGCCCTTGCTGCGTAATACAATTCTCCCCATACTGATTCTGCTATCTTCAATTGGTCTCCTCTGGTTACCGTCATACCTGCCACTGGCAAGCGTTTCTCCTTATTACCTCAATCAAATCCCCTTGTAATTTTGAAAGCCTCTTATTAAATTTCCTCTTAACCGTCTGAGGAAAACAATCACAAACTCTCAACATAACTGAAGTTCCTTATCCCTCGGACCACTCTGCAAGACGTCAAACTGACTGTCTCGCTCTGTATGTCTATCTTTGTCTCCCTCTTTGTCCCTGTCTCTCTCTGTATAGGATTCTGAGGGTGCTTGACAGGATAGATGCAGGGAGGATGTTTCCCCTCCTGGGGGAATCTACAACTCGGGGGCAAAGCTCCAGGATATCCGGTCGCCCATTTAAAACGGAGATGAGGAGGAATTTGTTCTCTCAGAATGTCGTGAATCTTTGGAATCCTCTACCCCAGAGAGCTGTGGAGGCGGAGTCACTGAATATATTCAAGGTGGAGATAGACATATATTTGAGCTGCAGTGGAGTCAAGGGTTATGGGGAGCGGGCAGGAAAGTGGCGTTGAGTATAAGATCTGATCAGCCATGATCTTATTGAATGGCGGGGCAGGCTCGAGGGGCCGAATGGCCCACTCCTGCTCCTGTTCCTTCTGTTCTTATTCTAATTTCTGTCCCTTCTGCCTCTGTCCCTCTGTTCACAGGTCGATTTTTGCTCTGACAGATTCGGCACCTTTCAGTTCCTCGTTAGTATAGTGGTGAGTATCCCCGCCTGTCACGCGGGAGACCGGGGTTCAATTCCCCGACGGGGAGAATTTTTAACATCCCCAATTTTAAACCTTTGGGCAGCTCCTTAAAAAGACCCTGGGAAAAGTTGAATCGAACAAAATGAACGAAAATAATTTTAAAATATGTACATGACGAAATTTATAACAACTCCCTGCACCAGTTCCTCGTTAGTAGAGTGTTCTCCTTCTGTTTGCCTGTTGTGTGGGGCACTGAGGAGGGAGAGAGAAAATGAGATAACAGCGGGAGAAAGCACGACTGCTCTTTCAAAGAGACAGCACAGGCACGATTGGCCGAAAGGCCTCCCACCGTGCTGCCAGCCTCCATGAATGCATGACACTGAGATGGATATCTGAGACATACCCACACAAAGAGAGCACATACGGGTATTTTGTGTGTGTTTGCTGCTTTGTCTCAAGCACTGCATAACCATTTCCTGGACAATGTCGTGGATATTATGATGTTCAGTTTTCACTTCCCCGACGGCTTCTCTCTGACTTTATGCCTCTGTCTCTGAGAAAAGCATAGAAGGAAATATATGGCAAATGGACCCCTTCTCGCACTTGATGCTGTGGCTTAGTGAACATGTCCTTTGTGTTCTCGTCTAAAAGATGTCATCTTGTACGAAAAGTTTGCCTGGCGTGAAAGTGATCTGAATTTCAAAGCAGCAAGGAGGAAAGTCTGCGTTGCTCTGCTTGCTGGCAGGCAGCTTCTTGCAGCTTCCCTGGTGGTCTAGTGGTTAAGATTCGGCGCTTTCACTGCCGCGGCCCCGGTTCGATTCCCGATTAGGGAACAGTGCGTTTTGATGCTGTTTGAAATGTCTCCAATCAATGCACCCGCGCGAAGCAATGCCTGCTCCTGATCAACCTTTAGCAATTTCAACACTGCTGATGCCTCAACAGCTACACAATGCACATCCTTGCCTTTTGTAAAATGCCTGCTGTTTCAAAGTCAGCAGGAAATTACATTTGGGACGAGACAATTTAAACGCGTATATGCCCACATTTAACTGCAGCTGACAGTGTCAGAACAGTCACGGTTATTATCAAACTTCCATGTATTTTCTTGCAGGCTGCACCCCCCTAACAAACTTAGCTTATCACAGCACGGCTATCAATCAACTCAACGCCAGTTTGAAGAATGCAACATTTGAAAGTTAGCAACGTGTGCAAGACTTTAGTGAGAGAGAGTTGGGCCGTGATAACATTTCTAAGCAGTAAGATATTCAGTAGGCCTGAGCCCGTGCTGCGTAATACAATTCTCCCCATACTGATTCTGCTATCTTCAATTGGTCTCCTCTGGTTACCGTCATACCTGCCACTGGCAAGCGTTTCTCCTTATTACCTCAATCAAATCCCCTTGTAATTTTGAAAGCCTCTTATTAAATTTCCTCTTAACCGTCTGAGGAAAACAATCACAAACTCTCAACATAACTGAAGTTCCTTATCCCTCGGACCACTCTGCAAGACGTCAAACTGACTGTCTCGCTCTGTATGTCTATCTTTGTCTCCCTCTTTGTCCCTGTCTCTCTCTGTATAGGATTCTGAGGGTGCTTGACAGGATAGATGCAGGGAGGATGTTTCCCCTCCTGGGGGAATCTACAACTCGGGGGCAAAGCTCCAGGATATCCGGTCGCCCATTTAAAACGGAGATGAGGAGGAATTTGTTCTCTCAGAATGTCGTGAATCTTTGGAATCCTCTACCCCAGAGAGCTGTGGAGGCGGAGCCACTGAATATATTCAAGGTGGAGATAGACATATATTTGAGCTGCAGTGGAGTCAAGGGTTATGGGGAGCGGGCAGGAAAGTGGCGTTGAGTATAAGATCTGATCAGCCATGATCTTATTGAATGGCGGGGCAGGCTCGAGGGGCCGAATGGCCCACTCCTGCTCCTGTTCCTTCTGTTCTTATTCTAATTTCTGTCCCTTCTGCCTCTGTCCCTCTGTTCACAGGTCGATTTTTGCTCTGGCAGATTCGGCACCTTTCAGTTCCTCGTTAGTATAGTGGTGAGTATCCCCGCCTGTCACGCAGGAGACCGGGGTTCAATTCCCCGACGGGGAGAATTTTTAACATCCCCAATTTTAAACCTTTGGGCAGCTCCTTAAAAAGACCCTGGGAAAAGTTGAATAGAACAAAATGAACGAAAATAATTTTAAAATATGTACATGACGAAATTTATAACAACTCCCTGCACCAGTTCCTCGTTAGTAGAGTGTTCTCCTTCTGTTTGCCTGTTGTGTGGGGCTCTGAGGAGGGAGAGAGAAAATGAGATAACAGCGGGAGAAAGCACGACTGCTCTTTCAAAGAGACAGCACAGGCACGATTGGCCGAATGGCCTGCCAGCCTCCATGAATGCATGACACTGAGATGGATATCTGAGACATACCCACACAAAGAGAGCACATGCGGGTATTTTGTGTGTGTTTGCTGCTTTGTCTCAAGCACTGCATAACCATTTCCTCGACAATGTCGTGGATATTATGATGTCAGTTTTCACTTCCCCGACGGCTTCTCTCTGACTTTATGCCTCTGTCTCTGAGAAAAGCATAGAAGGAAATATATGGCAAATGGACGCCTTCCCGCACTTGATGCTGTGGCTTAGTGAACATGTCCTTTGTGTTCTCGTCTAAAAGATGTCATCTTGTACGAAAGGTTTGCCTGGCGTTAAAGTGATCTGAATTTCAAAGCAGCAAGGAGGAAAGTCTGCGTTGCTCTGCTTGCTGGCAGGCAGCTTTTTTCAACTTCTTGCAGCTTCCCTGGTGGTCCAGTGGTTAGGATTCGGCGCTTTCACCGCCGCGGCCAGGATTCGATTCCCGGTTAGGGAACAGTGCGTTTTGAGGCTGTTTGAAATGCCTCCAATCAATGCACCCGCGCGAAGCAATGTCTGCTCCTGATCAACCTTTAGCAATTTCAACACTGCTGATGCCTCAACAAGTACACAATGCACTTCCTTGCCTTTTGTAAAATGCCTGCTGTTTCAAAGTCAGCAGGAAATTACATTTGGGACGAGACAATTTAAACGCGTATATGCCCACATTTAACTGCAGCTGACAGTGTCAGAACAGTCACGGTTATTATCAAACTTCCATGTATTTTCTTGCAGGCTGCACCCCCTAACAAACTTAGCTTATCACAGCACGGCTATCAATCAACTCAACGCCAGTTTGAAGAATGCAACATTTGAAAGTTAGCAAAGTGCGCAAGACTTTAGTGAGAGAGAGTTGGGCCGTGATAACATTTCTAAGCAGTAAGATATTCAGTAGGCCTGAGCCCTTGCTGCGTCATACAATTCTCCCCATACTGATTCTGCTATCTTCAATTGGTCTCCTCTGGTTACCGTCATACCTGCCACTGGCAAGCGTTTCTCCTTATTACCTCAATCAAATCCCCTTGTAATTTTGAAAGCCTCTTATTAAATTTCCTCTTAACCGTCTGAGGAAAACAATCACAAACTCTCAACATAACTGAAGTTCCTTATCCCTCGGACCACTCTGCAAGACGTCAAACTGAGTGTCTCGCTCTGTATGTCTATCTTTGTCTCCCTCTTTGTCCCTGTCTCTCTCTGTATAGGATTCTGAGGTTGCTTGACAGGATAGATGCAGGGAGGATGTTTCCCCTCCTGGGGGAATCTACAACTAGGGGGCAAAGCTCCAGGATATCCGGTCGCCCATTTAAAACGGAGATGAGGAGGAATTTCTTCTCTCAGAATGTCGTGAATCTTTGGAATCCTCTACCCCACAGAGCTGTGGAGGCGGAGCCACTGAATATATTCAAGGTGGAGGTAGACATATATTTGAGCTGCAGTGGAGTCAAGGGTTATGGGGAGCGGGCAGGAAAGTGGCGTTGAGTAGAAGATCTGATCAGCCATGATCTTATTGAATGGCGGGGCAGGTTCGAGGGGCCGAATGGCCCACTCCTGCTCCTATTCCTTCTATTCTTATTTCTGTCCCTTCTGCCTCTGTCCCTCTGTTCACAGGTCGATTTTTGCTCTGACAGATTCGGCACTTTTCAGTTCCTCGTTAGTATAGTGGTGAGTATCCCCGCCTGTCACGCGGGAGACCGGGGTTCAATTCCCCGACGGGGTGAATTTTTAACATCCCCAATTTTAAACCTTTGGGCAGCTCCTTAAAAAGACCCTGGGAAAAGTTGAATAGAACAAAATGAACGAAAATAATTTTAAAATATGTACATGACGAAATTTATAACAACTCCCTGCACCAGTTCCTCGTTAGTAGAGTGTTCTCCTTCTGTTTGCCTGTTGTGTGGGGCTCTGAGGAGGGAGAGAGAAAATGAGATAACAGCGGGAGAAAGCACGACTGCTCTTTCAAAGAGACAGCACAGGCACGATTGGCCGAATGGCCTCCCACCGTGCTGCCAGCCTCCATGAATGCATGACACTGAGATGGATATCTGAGACATACCCACACAAAGAGAGCACATACGGGTATTTTGTGTGTGTTTGCTGCTTTGTCTCAAGCACTGCATAACCATTTCCTCTACAATGTCGTGGATATTATGATGTTCAGTTTTCACTTCCCCGACGGCTTCTCTCTGACTTTATGCCTCTGTCTCTGAGAAAAGCAGAGAAGGAAATATATGGCAAATGGACGCCTTCCCGCACTTGATGCTGTGGCTTAGTGAACATGTCCTTTGTGTTCTCGTCTAAAAGATGTCATCTTGTACGAAAAGTTTGCCTGGCGTTAAAGTGATCTGAATTTCAAAGCAGCAAGGAGTTAAGTCTGCGTTGCTCTGCTTGCTGGCAGGCAGCTTCTTGCAGCTTCCCTGGTGGTCTAGTGGTTAAGATTCGGCGCTTTCACTGCCGCGGCCCGGGTTCGATTCCCGATTAGGGAGCAGTGCGTTTTGAGGCTGTTTGAAATGCCTCCAATCAATGCACCCGCGCGAAGCAATGCCTGCTCCTGATCAACCTTTGCAATTTCAACACTGCTGCTGCCTCAACAGGTTCACAATGCACTTCCTTGCCTTTTGTAAAATGCCTGCTGTTTCAAAGTCAGCAGGAAATTACATTTGGGACGAGACAATTTAAACGTGTACATGCCCACATTTAACTGCAGCTGACAGTGTCAGAACAGTCACGGTTATTATCAAACTTCCATGTATTTTCTTGCAGGCTGCACCCCCCTAACAAACTTAGCTTATCACAGCACGGCTATCAATCAACTCAACGCCAGTTTGAAGAATGCAACATTTGAAAGTTAGCAAAGTGTGCAAGACTTTAGTGAGAGAGAGTTGGGCCGTGATAACATTTCTAAGCAGTAAGATATTCAGTAGGCCTGAGCCCTTGCTGCATAATACAATTCTCCCCATACTGATTCTGCTATCTTCAATTGGTCTCCTCTGGTTACCGTCATACCTGCCACTGGCAAGTTTTTCTCCTTATTAGCTCAATCAAATCCCCTTGTAATTTTGAAAGCCTCTTATTAAATTTCCTCTTAACCGTCTGAGGAAAACAATCACAAACTCTCAACATAACTGAAGTTCCTTATCCCTCGGACCACTCTGCAAGACGTCAAACTGACTGTCTCGCTCTGTATGTCTATCTTTGTCTCCCTCTTTGTCCCTGTCTCTCTCTGTATAGGATTCTGAGGGTGCTTGACAGGATAGATGCAGGGAGGATATTTCCCCTCCTAGGGGAATCTACAACTAGGGGGCAAAGCTCCAGGATATCCGGTCGCCCATTTAAAACGGAGATGAGGAGGATTTTCTTCTCTCAGAATGTCGTGAATCTTTGGAATCCTCTACCCCAGAGAGCTGTGGAGGCGGAGCCACTGAATATATTCAAGGTGGAGATAGACATATATTTGAGCTGCAGTGGAGTCAAGGGTTATGGGGAGCGGGCAGGAAAGTGGCGTTGAGTAGAAGATCTGATCAGCCATGATCTTATTGAATGGCGGGGCAGGCTCGAGGGGCCGAATGGCCCACTCCTGCTCCTATTCCTTCTGTTCTTATTTCTGTCCCTTCTGCCTCTGTCCCTCTGTTCACAGGTCGATTTTTGCTCTGACAGATTCG
>NW_028227139.1:0-14870 GCF_052327205.1 Somniosus microcephalus
CTTTTTATTGCATATAGGGCTCTTCGGGCTTTTTCTTTTAGTGCATTCACTGCTATGCTGAAGCTCCCTGATGCTGTAATAGTTAGACCAAGGTAGGTGTAGCTCATAGTGTGTCCTATAGTGGTATCACTGAGGGTAAACTGGTATTTGTTTTCCTGACATCTGGGTCTTTTTGAAAAATCATGATGTTGGTTTTCTTAGATTTACTGTTAGAGCCCAATTTTGGCAGTATTTGTCGAGTAGGTCTCGTTGTGCTGTAATCCCTGTTCTGTGGGAGACAGCAGAACCAGGTCGTCCGCATAGAACAGGGACTTCACTTCTCCATCCAGGAGACGGAGACCTGGTGACTCGCTTTGCTCCAGCATGTCTGCTAATTCATTTATGTATATGTTGAACAGGGTCGGCTCAAATTGCAGCCCTGCCGGACGCCTCTTCTCTGGGTGAAGAAATCGGTGCGTTTGTCTCCAATTTTGACCCCGCATTTGTTTTTCAGATACATTGATTTAATAAGGTCATAGACTTTGCCCCCTATTCCACACTGAAGAAGTTTATAATAGAGCCCTTCGTGCCATATAGAGTCAAAGCCTTTCTTGAAGTCGATGAAACAGGCGAATATTTTCCCATTTTTTGTTTGGTGTATATGTTTTTCAATGAGGGTGTGAAGGGTATAGATATGGTCGGCGGTGCGGTGTTTTGGAAGAAAGCCTATTTGCTTTTTTCTGAGGATATTATGTTTGTTAAGAAAATCAAGTAATCTACTATTTAGAATACTCTCTCTCTCCCCCACTCTCTCCCTCTCCCCCAGTCTCTCTCTCTCTCTCTCCCCCACCCTCTCCCTCTCCCTCCACTCTCTCCCTCTCCCCCCAAGTCTCCCCCTCTCTCTCTCTCCCCATCTCTCTCGCTCTCCCCTCAGTCCCTGTCTCTCTCACCCCCACCCCCCCGGTCTCTCTCTCTCCCACCCAGTCTCTCTCTCGCTCTCTCTCTCTCTCTCTCTCTCTATCTCCCCAGTCTCTCTCTCTCTCCCTAGTCTCTCTCTCCCTTCCCCCATCTCTCTCTCTCTCTCCCCCAGTCTCTCTCTCTCTCCCCGTTTCTCTCCCCCAGTCTCTCCCCCTCAGTCTCTCTCTCTCTCTCTCTATCTCCCCATTCTCTCTCTCTCTCCCGAGTCTCTCTCCTCTCTCTCCCCCCTGTCTCTCTACTTTCTCTCTCTCTCCCCCGTCTCTCTCTCTCCCCCAGTCTCTCTCTCTCCCCCTCCGTCACTCTCTCTCTCCCCCTCAGTCTCTCTCTCTCTATCTCCCCAGTCTCTCTCTCTCCCCCAGTCCCTCCCTCTCTCTCTCTCCCCGTCTCTCTCTCTCTCTCTCTCCCCCCTCAGTCGCTCTCTCTCTCCCCCTCAGTCTCTCTCTCTCTCTATCTATCTCCCCAGTCTCTCTCCTCTCTCTCCCCAGTCTCTCTACTCTCTCTCTCTCTCCCCGTCTCTCTCTCCCCCCAGCCTCTCTCTCTCCCCCTCAGTCACCCTCTCTCTCCCCCTCAGTCTCTCTCTCTCTCTATCTCCCCAGTCTTTCTCTCTCTCTCCCCTAGTCTCTCCCTCTCTCTCTCTCCCCGTCTCTCTCTCTCTCTCTCTCCCCCATCAGTCGCTCTCTCTCTCCCCCAGTCAGTTCCGTTCAGTTCAGTTCAAATGCTTTATTGGCATGAAAGTTTACAGAGAACCATATTGCCAAAGCTTACATTGCAAAAAGGTACAGTTTTCCAACATTCTGTAGGTGTCAATCGATTTGACATTTGTTGGGTATATACAATATTACTTTTAAACAATATTAATTTTAAACAGTCTTTCTACTTCATTTGGTACGTTCAATATTAATTTTAAACAGTCTTACTTTTAAACAGTCCTCAGGTTGTGACATGTTGTTACATATTTAGCCCCAAGGTATGGTCTGTCTCCTTCTCCTAGGACTAATCTCAATTTTGACAGATCATCCAATTCCTTGAAATCTGGGGTTGTTTGGCTTAGCTTGTTGAATAATATGTTTCTTGATGTGTTGAATTTTTCGCATTTTAGGAGGAAATGCATTTCTGTTTCAACCTCGCCAGCCAGACATTGATCGCATATTCTATTCTCTCTAGGCTGCCAGGATTTCTTGTATCTGCCTTTTTCAATTTCCAGTTGGTGGTCGCTTAGTCTGTACCTGGTGAGGGTCTGTCTCTGTTTTGTGTCTCTGATGGTCGTGAGGTAGTCTGCCAGTTTATATTCTCTTTTTAGGGCCCGGTAACATTCTAATCTGCTTTGGCTTTCGGTTATTTTGTTCCAATGTTCCAGGTAGGTTTCTTTGCATTTTTAATGATTTGGTTCACTCGGATTGGTGTTTGGACGGCTGTGTTGGTCTGGGGCTGGTCAGGGTCCGGCTGAGTACTTAGTTTCAGTAGCAGCTGACTCAGGGGACTCTTTTCTGGGTTTAGCTCTTGGGTCTGAAAGGCTTTGAAATGAAGGGTGTCTGGGGAGCTAGATTTGAGGTGATTTAGGAAGTTTAGTGCTCGTTTTTGGATGTTTATTATCAGTGGGTATCTGCCTAGTTCGGCTCTGCATGCATTTGTTGGCGTTTTTCTTTGGGTGCGAAGGATGCTTCGGCAGAATTCTGCATGTAGGGCTTCTATTGTGTGTTTTTCCCATTTAGTGTAGCTTTGGTGATTTAGCGGGCCCCATACTTCACTACCGTATAGTGCAATGGGCAGGATTATGCTGTCAAAAATTTTGAGCCAGATTTTGATTGGGATTTGGATGTTGTAGAATTTTCTTTTTATTGCAGTCTCTCTCTCTCTCTCTCTCTCTCTCCCCCCTGGTCTCTCTCTCTCTCTCTCCCCTGTCTCTCTCCCCCAGTCTCTCTCTCCCCAGTCTCTCTCCTCTCTCTCCCCCCAGTCTCTCTACTCTCTCTCTCTCTCCCCTGTCTCTCTCTCTCTACCCCAGTCTCTCTCTCTCCCCCTCAGTCACTCTCCCCCTCCCCCTCAGTCTCTCTCTCTATCTCCCCAGTCTCTCTCTCTCTATCTCCCCATCTCTCTCTCCCTCCCTCGCTCCCCCCAGTCTCTCTACTCTTTCTCTCTCCCCATCTCTCTCTCTCTCCCCCCAGTCTCTCTCTCTCCTTCCCTCTCTGTCTCTGTCTGTCTCTTTCTCCTTCCCTCTCTCTCAGTTCTCAGTTCAAATGCTTTATTGGCATGAAAGTTTACAGAGAACCATATTGCCAAAGCTTACATAGCAAAAAGGTACAGTTTTCCAACATTCTGTAGGTGTCAATCGATTTGACATTTGTTGGGTATATACAATATTACTTTTAAACAATATTAATTTTAAACAGTCTTTCTACTTCATTTGGTACGTTCAATATTAATTTTAAACAGTCTTACTTTTAAACAGTCCTCAGGTTGTGACATGTTGTTACATATTTAGCCCCAGGTATGGTCTGTCTCCTTCTCCTAGGACTAATCTCAATTTTGACAGATCATCCAATTCCTTGAAATCTGGGGTTGTTTGACTTAGCTTGTTGAATAATATGTTTCTTGATGTGTTGAATTTTTCGCATTTTAGGAGGAAATGCATTTCTGTTTCAACCTCGCCAGCCAGACATTGATCGCATATTCTATTCTCTCTAGGCTGCCAGGATTTCTTGTATCTGCCTTTTTCAATTTCCAGTTGGTGGTCGCTTAGTCTGTACCTGGTGAGGGTCTGTCTCTGTTTTGTGTCTCTGATGGTCGTGAGGTAGTCTGCCAGTTTATATTCTCTTTTTAGGGCCCGGTAACATTCTAATCTGCTTTGGCTTTCGGTTATTTTGTTCCAATGTTCCAGGTAGGTTTCTTTGCATTTTTTAATGATTTGGTTCACTCGGATTGGTGTTTGGACGGCTGTGTTGGTCTGGGGCTGGTCAGGGTCCGGCTGAGTACTTAGTTTCAGTAGCAGCTGACTCAGGGGACTCTTTTCTGGGTTTAGCTCTTGGGTCTGAAAGGCTTTGAAATGAAGGGTGTCTGGGGAGCTAGATTTGAGGTGATTTAGGAAGTTTAGTGCTCGTTTTTGGATGTTTATTATCAGTGGGTATCTGCCTAGTTCGGCTCTGCATGCATTTGTTGGCGTTTTTCTTTGGGTGCGAAGGATGCTTCGGCAGAATTCTGCATGTAGGGCTTCTATTGTGTGTTTTTCCCATTTAGTGTAGCTTTGGTGATTTAGCGGGCCCCATACTTCACTACCGTACAGTGCAATGGGCAGGATTATGCTGTCAAATATTTTGAGCCAGATTTTGATTGGGATTTGGATGTTGTAGAATTTTCTTTTTATTGCATATAGGGCTCTTCGGGCTTTTTCTTTTAGTGCATTCACTGCTATGCTGAAGCTCCCTGATGCTGTAATAGTTAGACCAAGGTAGGTGTAGCTCATAGTGTGTCCTATAGTGGTATCACTGAGGGTAAACTGGTATTTGTTTTCCTGACATCTGGGTCTTTTCTGAAAAATCATGATGTTGGTTTTCCTTAGATTTACTGTTAGAGCCCAATTTTGGCAGTATTTGTCGAGTAGGTCTAGTTGTTGCTGTAATCCCTGTTCTGTGGGAGACAGCAGAACCAGGTTGTCCGCATAGAACAGGGACTTCACTTCTCCATCCAGGAGACGGAGACCTGGTGACTCGCTTTGCTCCAGCATGTCTGCTAATTCATTTATGTATATGTTGAACAGGGTCGGGCTCAAATTGCAGCCCTGCCGGACGCCTCTTCTCTGGGTGAAGAAATCGGTGCGTTTGTCTCCAATTTTGACCCCGCATTTGTTTTTCAGATACATTGATTTAATAAGGTCATAGACTTTGCCCCCTATTCCACACTGAAGAAGTTTATAATAGAGCCCTTCGTGCCATATAGAGTCAAAGGCTTTCTTGAAGTCGATGAAACAGGCGAATATTTTCCCATTTTTTGTTTGGTGTTTATGTTTTTCAATGAGGGTGTGAAGGGTATAGATATGGTCGGCGGTGCGGTGTTTTGGAAGAAAGCCTATTTGGTTTTTTCTGAGGATATTATGTTTGTTAAGAAAATCAAGTAATCTACTATTTAGAATACTGCAGAATAACTTCCCTCTCTCTCTCTGTCTCGCTCTCCTTCCCTCTCTTTCTCTGTCTCTCTCTCCTTCCCTCTCTCTGCCTCTCTCTCCTTCCCTCTCTCTCTCTCCTTCCCTCTCTCTCTCTCTCTCCTTTCCTCTCTGTCCCTCTCTCCTTCCCTCTCCAAACGGGGCAATACCGAATTTCTAGCCCTCTCCCTCTCTGTCCCCCCAATCTCTCTCTCTCTCCCTGTCTCTTTATCTCTCTCTCTCTGTCTCCCAGTCTCTCTCTCTCTGTCTCCCAGTCTCTCTATCTCTTCCCCCAGTCTCTCTCTCTCTCTCTCTCTCCCCGTTTCTTTCTCTCTCCCCGTCTCTCTCTCTCTCCCCCCTCAGTCTCTCTCTCTCTCTCTCTCTCTCTCTATCTCCCAGTCTCTCTCTCTCCCTCAGTCTCCCAGACTCTCTCTCTCCTCCAGACTCTCCCTCCTCCAGTCTCTCTCTCCCAGTCTCTCTCTCTCTCCGTCTCTCTCTCTCCTCCAGTCTCTCCCTCCTCCAGTCTCTCTCTCTCCCCCAATCTCTCTCTCGCTCCCCATCTCTCTCTCTCTCTCTCTGTCTCCCAGTCTCTCTATCTCTCTCTCTCCTCAGTCTCTCTCTCCATTCCCCCGTCTCTCTCTCTCTCTCTCTCTCCCCCAGCCTCCCTCTCTCTCTCCCCCGTCTCTCTCCCCCAGTCTCTCTCTCTCTCTCCGCCAGTCTCTCTCTCTCTCCCCAGTCTCTCTCTCTCTCTCTCTCTCCCCAGTCAATTTTCAATTTCAATTTTTCAATTCAATTCAAATGCTTTATTGGCATGAAAGTTTACATGGAACCATATTGCCAAAGCTTACATAACAAAAAGTACAGTTTTCCAACATTCTGTAGGTGTCAAACAATTTTGACCTTCGTTGGGTACAGACAATATTAATTTAAACAGTCGTTGACCCTCGTTGGGGACATTCAGTATTAATTTTTAAACAGTCGTTGGGTACATTCGGTATTGATTTAAACATTCTTAGGCCTAGAAATTCAGTCTGGACACTTTTGGGGCGCTAAAGTCGGGCGCTCGCTAAAGTTAGCGCCCGCCGGAAAGTGTAGGCCACATCGCCGAAATTCAGTAGAGTTGGCCCTAAGTTTGGCCGAGCGCTGAAACTGCCGTTGAAATGCTGTGTTCCGGCGCTAAGCCGGCGATGCGGCCTAATAACGCCGAAGCCGGGCGCAGCGCAGGTGCGGTCATGTTTCGATTGACAGCAGACACCCTGACGCCGGCCAGCTCTTAAAGGGGGAAGGGTCAACTTTGACTGCTGCCACGCCCTGCATACTGGAGCCCTGCAGCTAGGCCTCAGCACTACTGGTGTGCCAAAATAGCGCCTGGAGCAATGGAGAGGGCCCGTGAGCGCAGCGCTTCTCAGAGCATGCTCTGAGTGTGCTCATTCATGGTGTGGAGAAGAGAAGAGAGATCCTGTGCCCGGACAGTGGCAGGAAGGCTCCCAGGAGCCACTGCAGGAGAGCCTGGGGCAAAATCGCCCGCAGGGTGTCATCCACCTGTGATGTCCCCAGGAGTGCGGACCAATGCCGCAAGAAGTTCAACGACCTCACTCGGATGGTGAAGGTGAGTACCCTTTCCAGTGTCCCCCTCATCCTTGCATGTGCACCTCACATTATGGGCAAAGGGACCTCAAAGGCCTAATGGGCAGCCCTCCTCCCGCAGCAATGGCACTTGCATGTTCATCAATAGCACTTTCTGCACTTAACACACTGGCCAAGCTATTCGACCATGGGAGGCAGTGCACCCAGCAACAGGGCGCCACACTGGCCAAGCTATTCCACCATGGGAGGCAGTGCACACAGCAACAGGGCACCACACTGTACTTAGAGGCCGTCCTTTCTCTTGCAGGCCAAGCTGGCGAGCAATGTAAGGAGCCAGGCTGTCACTGGTGGAGGCCGTCCCGAGTACCAGGCGCTCACTGATCTGGAGGAGAGCGTGGCACGACTCATGCGTGGCCGGGTGACTGGCCCTGTCGCGATCGGCGAGGCGGACCCTGTACTGGTACCCACTGGTAAGGACATGACCGGTTGCACCTCTCTCATTGCCCTCGCGCTTCAGATCTACATCCTTTCCCACTGACCGACAAATGCGCATAATGCACCACTCAGGCCTCCCTCGCTGACGGCCTGTCCTCACTCTAAAGCTACTCTTGTGCCTTCCTGCTTTCAGCTGGTGAGGAGGAGGTGGTCCCTGAAGCGCAGAGAGCCAGGCCCTTGGAGGAGGAGGACGTCGAGGACCAGGAGGAAGGCGGCACATCGGGGGAACCCTCCTCCACGCCAGGGGATGGCAATGGAGGGGAGACGCCTGGCCTGCAGGAGAGCCAGGGGGAGGTGTTGGAGGGGAGGGCCGAAGCTGGTCCCAGTACGGTGGACGCACGCGGGAAGGCTCCGGCAGCACGCCGGCCTTCTGCCCAGAGGGGGGAGGTGTTGGAGGGGCGGGCACAACCTGGCCCAAGTGGGGTTGATGCACGCGGGAAGGGTCGGCCAGCTCGGCGGCCTTCTCCCCGGAGGGAGAGTCTGCCCTCCAGTCCGGACACGGTCCTCGCCCAGGAGGTGTGCGTCCTCGATGAGATGTCGGCGGCGTCTGAGCGGCGCCACCAAGAGTTCATGGGGGTGGTCGAACAGATGCCTCACGCCATTGAGTCCCTGGCTCAGAGTGTGGTGGCTTTCGGGGAATCACAGGCCAGGGGGTTCAAACAACTCACGGCAGCGCACGACAGGGGTGTCCAGCAACTGGCCGCAGCGCACGACAGGGGTGTGCAGCAACTCGCAGCAGTGCAGGACGCGGGTGTGCAGCAACTGGCGGCAGTGCAGGACGCGGGTGTGCAGCAACTGGCGGCAGCGCAGGACGCGGGTGTGCAGCAACTGGCGGCAGCGCAGGACGCGACTCGCGAGATGAGTGGTGCCGTCCACACACTGGCAGAGCTGATGCGGGCACATACCAGGGCAGTTCGGGCACTCACTTCTGCCACACTCGCTGTGGCATGGAGGCATCACCATGGCACCCGCTGCCCTGCTGCAGCACAGCGGTCTGGCCTCCCCCAGATTGCTGCGCTTGCTACACTGCCAGCCCGGCCGAGTGCCAGTGTCTCTGGCGAGCAGCACGCACCTGCCATCAGCCAGCTTGCCCCCAATGGTGCTGCCGACACTGCCACTCCCCCAGCCAAGGTGCGACGAGCTGCTGCTAAGACTGATGCTGCCCAGCCACAGCTGCAGCAGTCAGCAGGCGGCCCCTCCCGGGCCAGGCCTCGTCTAGGCCGACCCCCAACGGCATCTGCCGACACGCTTTGTGGCCCTCATGAGCCTTCCCCCAGCCTCGCCACACCCGCAGGGCCCAGGTTGAGGCGGAGCAGCAGGTCGGCCAGGGGCCGGAGAAGCCTGTCTAAGGACTCGCCCTCTCGGCACACCCATTAGAGTGTGGTGAGAGCGGTTTCTTTTATATTGGGGGCCTTGTGTTGTGGGGGGCATTATTTTGTTAAGGCCGAGGATCAAGGCATTTTTTGTTCTCATGGGGGTGTCTCTGTTGTGGGGGGGGGGCTTATTTTTGTAAGGCCGCTGGTGAAGGCCTTTTGGATGGGCAAGTTTTGTTAGTCCTCCCCAGGTTTTGGGAGTGACAGATGTTTTTGACTGTTTTTTGGGGGTCTTGTCTGTTTTTCTGTTTCATGTGGGAAGGGCCCTGAGTTTGTGAAATAAAGCTTTTGATTTATTCAGCATGTCCAGGTGTCATGTTTGAAGTGGTTGTTGCGTTATCCGGCTGAGGGCTTGCGGAGCGGCTGCCTCAGGTACGTTCATTGCCACAGGCCATTCCCTGACAGGGGGCCTAGAAGTGTCGATCAATAAGCCCCCGGCGGATGGCCCTTGGCCCTTGTCGCTCCCTCCTGGGCTGGTCCTCCTCCTCCTCCGCCTCCTCCTCCTCCTCCTGCTCGTCCTCCTGAGGTGGTGGTGCAATGCCAGGTGGCAGTGCCTGAGTCCTGCGGATAGCCAGGTTGTGCAGCATGCAGCACACGACGACGAACTGGGAGACTCTATCCGGCGAATACTGAAGAGATCCTCGGAACGATCCAGGCAGCGGAACTGTTGCTTGAGGACGTCTATCGTTTGCTCGATGATGTTCCTTGTGGCTTGATGGCTTTCGTTGTATGCCTCCTCCGCTGGGGTCCTGGGCGCGCGGAGAGAGGTCATGAGCCATGTACACAAAGGGTAGCCCTTGTCCCCGATAAGCCATCCCCTTGGTGGAGGCTGTGCCTCAAACATGTCAGCCACAGTAGTCTGGCGCAGGATAAATGCATCGTGGCTGCTTCCTGGGAAGCGGGCATTGACAGCTAGGATGCGCTGCCTGTGGTCACACACCAGCTGTACATTTAGGGAATGGTAGCCCTTCCAGTTGCGGTAATCCTCGGCATTGTGGATAGGTGCCCGCATAGCCACATGCGTGCAGTCAATGGCACCCTGCACCATGGGGAAGCCCGCGATCCTGCCAAATCCGACTGCACGCTACTCCTGCCTCTGTCGGGTCATGGGGAAGGAGATGAATTGGTGTCTCCTCGCGTAAAGTGCATCGGTGACCTGCCGGATGCAGCGATGTGCGGCGAACTGGGAGATGTTCGCTATGTCCGCAGCAGCGGCTTGGAAGGAGCCGCTTGCATAAAAGTTCAGAGCCACCGTGACCTTCACTTCCACCGAGAGAGACGTCCTGCACATCAGCTGTGGATGCAGATCTGTGTGAAGCAGCTGGCAGATCTCTGCAACCACCTCCCTTCTGAAGCGCAGCCTCTTCACACAATACGCCGCAGTCATGGTGAGATAGGACACCTGCTGCCGGTATTGCCTGAGTGGGTAAGGCCTACATTGCCGACGCCTGATGGCCCCTCTGCGTCTAGGCATGGCTGGCCCTCTCTCACAGCGTCTGCGAGCCCTTCGCACATAATGCTGCAACTGAGGGTTGGCCCCCCATACAGCCCCCATAATAAAGTTGAGAACAGATAAATCACAATGAATCAAATGTCAAAGCACTGGCCAGAAGCCAAAATACCTCCTATGTTGTCCCAAATCAGTAACCTCTGTCCCTTGGTCTCTGTCCAGAAATCCAAAGCAGTAAAGTCATTGCAGCAAAATGGCTGGGCTTTATAGGTCAGTGTAAATGCCCTTTAATTTGCGCTCCTCGAGGCCCACAGGGCCTCTTTTGCGTTCCACCTCACAGTTCTTAGCAGCGCCACACCCACATTGGGCGGGCGCCACTGAATTTCCGGTTTGGGGCGCACAAACAGCGTTGCGCGACGATATGACGTCATAAGCTGCGCGCGCACCTGAGTGGGCGCAAACACTTTGCGCCGGCGCTAAAAGTCAACTGAATTTGAGCGTCGGCGCAGATCGGACTGCGTTCAGGCGCTAAGTGTCTAGCGCCGGAAATATAGCCCTTTTATGGCGTTAGCGGCTGGCGCAACCCACTGAATTTTTAGGCCTTAATGTTTATATATGCTATGGGTGTGCTCGTTAGTCCCTCACTGTTCCTCAGGTTGTGACATGTTGTTACATATTGGGCACCAAGGTATGGTCTGTCTCCTTCTCCCAGGGCTAATCTTAATTTTGACAGGTCATCCAATTCTTTGAAATCTGGGGTTGTTTGGCTGAGCTTGTCAAAATATATGTTTCTTGTTTTGTTGAATTTTTCGCATTTTAGGAGGAAGTGCATCTCTGTCTCAACCTCTCTCTCTGTCTCCTCTCTCTCCCCCCAGTCTCTCTACTCTCTCTCTCTCTCTCTCCCCATGAGTCACTCTCTCTCTCCCCCCTCAGTCTCTCTCTCTCTATCTCCCCAGTCCCTCTCTCTCTCTCTCTCCCCGTCTCTCTCTCTCCCCCCTCAATCGCTCTCTCTCTCCCCCCAGTCTCTCTCTCTCTCCCAGTCTCTCTCTCTCCCCCAGTCCCTCTCTCTCTCCCCCAGTCTCTCTCTCTCCCCCCAGTCTCTCTCTCTCTCCTCCAGTCTCTCTCTCCCCCAGTCTCTCTCTCCCCCCAGTCTCACTCTCTCTCCCCTCCAGTTTCTCTCTCCCCCAGTCTCTCTCTCCCCCAGTCTCTCTCTCTCTCCCCCACTCTCTCTCTCTCCCCCCAGTCTCTCTCTCTCTCCCCCACCCTCTCCCTCTCCCTCCACTCTCTCCCTCTCCCCCAAGCCTCTCTCTCTCTCTCTCTCTCCCCATCTCTCTTTCTCTCCCCTCAGTCTCTCTCTCTCTCCCCCCCACCCCCCCAGTCTCTCTCTCTCCCCCCAGTCTCTCTCTCACTCTCTCTCTCTCTCCAATTCAATTCCAATTCAAATGCTTTATTGGCATGAAAGTTTACAGAGAACCATATTGCCAAAGCTTACATAGCAAAAAGGTACAGTTTTCCAACATTCTGTAGGTGTCAATCGATTTGACATTTGTTGGGTACATACAATATTACTTTTACACAATATTAATTTTAAACAGTCTTTCTACTTCATTTGGTACATTCAATATTAATTTTAAACAGTCTTAATTTTAAACAGTCCTCAGGTTGTGACATGTTGTTACATATTTGGCCCCAAGGTATGGTCTGTCTCCTTCTCCCAGGACTAATCTCAATTTTGACAGATCATCCAATTCCTTGAAATCTGGGGTTGTTTGGCTTAGCTTGTTGAATAATATGTTTCTTGATGTGTTGAATTTTTCGCATTTTAGGAGAAAATGCATTTCTGTTTCAACCTCGCCGGCCAGACATTGATCGCATATTCTATTCTCTCTAGGCTGCCAGGATTTCTTGTATCTGCCTTTTTCAATTTCCAGTTGGTGGTCGCTTAGTCTGCACCTGGTGAGGGTCTGTCTCTGTTTTGTGTCTCTAATGGTCGTGAGGTAGTCTGCCAGTTTATATTCTCTTTTTAGGGCCCGGTAACATTCTAATCTGCTTTGGCTTTCGGTTATTTTGTTCCAATGTTCCAGGTAGGTTTCTTTGCATTGTTTAATGATTTGGTTCACTCGGATTGGTGTTTGGACGGCTGTGTTGGTCTGGGGCTGGTCAGGGTCCGGCTGAGTACGTAGTTTCAGTAGCAGCTGACTCAGGGGACTCTTTTCTGGGTTTAGCTCTTGGGTCTGAAAGGCTTTGAAATTAAGGGTGTCTGGGGAGCTAGATTTGAGGTGATTTAGGAAGTTTAGCGCTCGTTTTTGGATGTTTATTATCAGTGGGTATCTGCCTAGTTCGGCTCTGCATGCATTTGTTGGCGTTTTTCTTTGGGTGCGAAGGATGCTTCGGCAGAATTCTGCATGTAGGGCTTCTATTGTGTGTTTTTCCCATTTAGTGTAGCTTTGGTGATTTAGCGGGCCCCATACTTCACTACCGTACAGTGCAATGGGCAGGATTATGCTGTCAAATATTTTGAGCCAGATTTTGATTGGGATTTGGATGTTGTAGAATTTTCTTTTTATTGCATATAGGGCTCTTCGGGCTTTTTCTTTTAGTGCATTCACTGCTATGCTGAAGCTCCCTGATGCTGTAATAGTTAGACCAAGGTAGGTGTAGCTCATAGTGTGTCCTATAGTGGTATCACTGAGGGTAAACTGGTATTTGTTTTCCTGACATCTGGGCCTTTTTTGAAAAATCATGATGTTGGTTTTCTTTAGATTTACTGTTAGAGCCCAATTTTGGCAGTATTTGTTGAGTAGGTCTCTCTCTATCTCCCCAGTCTCTCTCTCTCTCTCCTCAGTCTCTCTCTCCCTTCCCCCATCTCTCTCTCTCCCCCAGTCTCTCTCTCTCTCCCTGTCTCTCTCCCCCAGTCTCTCTCAATCTCCCCCTCAGTCTCTCTCTATCTATCTCCCCAGCCTCTCTCTCTCTCCCCAGTCTCTCTCCTCTTTCTCCCCCCAGTCTCTCTACACTCTCTCTCTCCCTATCTCTCTCTCTCTCCCCCAGTCTCTCTCTCTCCCCCTCAGTCGCTCTCTCTCTATCTCCCCTGTCTCTCTCTCTCCTGCAGTCTCTCCCTCTCTCTCTCTCCCCATTTCTCTCTCTCTCCCCCTCAGTCGCTCTCTCTCTCCCCCTCAGTCACTCTCTCTATCTCCCCATTCTCTCTCTCTCCCCAGTCTCTCTCTTCTCTCTCCCCCCAGTCTCTCTACTCTCTCTCTCCCCTGTCTCTCTCTCTCCCCCCAGTCTCTCTCTCTCCTTCCCTCTCTGCCTCTGTCTGTCTCTCTCCTTCCCTCTCTCTCTCTCTCCTTCCCTCTCTCTCTCTCTGTCTCTCTCTCCTTCCCTCTCTCTCTCTGTCTCTCTCTCCTTCCCTCTCTCTCTCTCCTTCCCTCTCTCTCTCTCTCTCCTACCCTCTCTCTCCTTCCCTCTCTCTCTCATCTGCCCCCAGTCTCTCTCTCTCTCTTGCATCATGGGGGGCGTTTCATTCCATGTGTGGGCAGGCCTAATCCTGCAGCCTCCCGAAACGTCGCCGCCATTTTTTAAATACCGACAGCGACAGCACCAGCACAACAAACCCCCACAGTACAGCTCTGGCACAGTATCCCGCTCCCGGCCCGCCGGAGCGGGAGGTGAGTTGGGGTCACTCGGGCCGGCCCTCACAACCACTCGGCCCGAGACACAGAGCGGGGGAGCGGCAGCGGCCGGCCGTAAACTGTGCGGCCCTGTAAACTGCCATTTTACAAAAAAGCCTTGGCAATGCCGGGCACCCCCAGGTAGTATATATTTTATATATATAAAGCAGTATGTCTGTCTGTCTGTATGTCTGTATGTCTGTCTGTCCGCTATACACTCAAAAGTTATAGAGCGTACCTACACATATGTTATATCTAAAGAAAGCTGATGATCAGGGGAGTGTCATAGGTGTATTGACTTTTTGGTCAGACAAAAATTGTTCGGACAGTATACAAAAAACTTTCAAAAATCCGCTGATTAGCGGTTGACCAATCCTACCATTCATTAGCGTTGAGTGACGTGATGGTTCACCAATTGGGGGGGGCATTTCATGGTGTTTGTGGGCAGGGCCTAATCCTTCAAACTGCTGAGTGGGAGCTGAGCTGAGGTGAGTGGCGGCCATTAAAGACCAGCCTTCTTCACCCGCAAAATCTCCCTCCGGCTCTCACCTTTTAGCGGGGGAGAGGCTGCTTTAAATTAGATCATTCACTCAGTCGCGTCTCTCTTCATCTCTTTTGTTTTTCTTCTCTCTGGCCGGCTGCGAGGGAAAACAGAGAACCATGCGGCCCGAGAGACAGCGAGCAGGGGAGCAGTGGTGAGGGCTCAGCGGATCGGGTGCTCATCAGGGGTCGGCCCGCAACACATCTATTTTAATGCAAGGAGTCTTGCAAATAAGGTGGATGAACTGAAGTTGTTGTTGAACACATGGGAGTACGATATTGTTGCTATCACAGAGACATGGTTGAGGGAGGGTCAGGACTGGCAGCTCAATATTCCGGGGTATAGAATCTTCAGGCAAGACAGAGGGGGGTGTAAAAGGGGAGGGGGTGTTGCAATATTAATTAAGGATTCAATTACTGCTGTAAGGAGGGATGATATATTAGCGGGTTCCTCTAATGAGGCCATATGGGTAGAACTTAAAAACCAAAAGGGGGCAAGCACTTTGCTGGGAGTGTACTATAGGCCCCCATACAGTCAGAGGGAGATAGAGGAACAGATATGTAGGCAAATCTCAGAGAAGTGCGAAAATAATAGGGTAATAATAGTGGGGGATTTCAACTTCCCCAATATTAATTGGGATAGTCAGAGTGTGAAAGGCTTAGAGGGT